>NC_056749.1:331355590-331598090 GCF_019279795.1 Protopterus annectens | reverse complement strand
AAATGCATCCCAGTTTACTGAGGTATGACTAGCAATACCTGCACTGCAGTTGCCAGACAGGGAGGGGGATAGTGAAGAGATATAGTCCACTTGCATCTTCTACAGGGGACAGAGGGGGTGCATGCACTTGGTGGCCAATTAGGTGGTATGAACTTCCTGAAGAAGACAGAGAAGTTCACTGCTCCTGGCTTGGGGAAGGCATGCATGACTGGAAGGACCGCCTTGTGGACGTGAGGGGACATCCTCCTCTGCTATCCCATTGAACACCTCACCTCTATTCCTCATAAGGTACATGCACTTGGAAACCAAACTAAAAGATGACCTAGAAATACCACTGATGGCCCTACCAACTGACCCTCACGCCAGTGATGGGGAATCAACTGGCCAGCTGGACAGGGAGGAGGCAGAGGATCGACAAACAGCAGGGACAAAAGAACTGCAAAAGAGCAATTGTTTCAATGATTAAATAACTGTAGGTCTATATGAAATATTATATAATACGCTGGTCATTGATTAGTTTGTTTTTCTACCAGGTGACATTTTTTCTTTATTTTTTTTTTAAATTGATTTCCATTAATGACCAATAATCAATAACATAACTAGAAACACTGTAATAAAACAAAAGCTTATTAAATCATTTTCCATACTCTCAAACTGTTTTACTTCTTTCTCTTTAGCAAGTTAAATGACATCAGGCATATCACACAAATGTAAAGACTGAGAATATGTTCAGTATTAAAGTTTTAATGCCACCTTTAACATAAAAAAATCAGTTTGCTTTCAAAACGTGCTATTCCTCAAATAGTGAAAGGCAGTTTCTTCATCCAAGTCATGAACAGTATTTAGTCACTTAAACAATGAATATTAAAATCACCTGATAAATTTTTAGGCACGTAATCTTCCATTATGTGTTATTTGATAGGCCTTTTTGTGCATATAATGACTAGCTAACCATATCAGTTTCTTGATGCCTAGACTACAATGCAAAATAATTCTAGTCATAAAGACCCTGCAGTGTAACTTACACCATGTTGGTTGTACTAGAACTTAAGCTAGTCATATTGGTTTTGCTTACAACCTGAAGACACAAAGGAAAATTCTCAGACTTAAAAAAATTATATGGATCAAAACTTATAATCTGACAAAGTAGATGTAGCACTTATCTGACCCCATGCAGTCACCGTGTAACACTGGTTTTGGTGGTGAACATTTGACCTTTAGACAAATTGCTGCTGAAACACATAACATTTATGCTAACAAACTGTAAAAAGAGCTTCAACCAATATGATTATAAAGAAAGCATAGTTCTGAGCCCCTTTGCACAGCAGTCTATATTTAATCACAACTTCAAGAACAGAAACTTAATCAATGCCATATTTGTGATAATGGTACCTAGTTACAAATTTCTGAGAGCATAAAATGCTTTATAGTAACTTGTATGTACTGAAAAAATAAAGGTTTACATTTTAAATTGTATCTTCACATTATAGTTTAAACATGTTTAAGAAATACAGGTAACATGACAAACATCAGAGATTATTTGAATAACTGAGAGATGTGAAAGTAAGAACAGCATTAGTATTATTATTCACATATTGCCTATTTTGAGTGAAAATTAGATTTTTTTGTCATTTTTATTTCAGGTTTTATGAAGTGAAACAAATCTATCTAAAATCATGTCTTTCACCTGTCCACAATTTTTCAGAATGTCCAGATTTCCCTCATATTTTTGTTCTTTTCTTCATAAATCTTTCATTTTCTGATAACATTGAGGGGTGAAATGTCTAAGTAATGACAAATATTTGTGTTTCAGACTTCATATTCTTCAGAAAGTGTATGGGAATATAAAACATGTTAGTTTGTCAATACCTAATTTTATAACAGCGATATTTAAATCTGTTCCTGATTTTGGGCCTTTATCCCTCTATTATTTTTGGATTTGTCCAGATTTCTTGGACTAAGAGGTTGAGAGGTATGCTTCACATACAGTATACTCCTTACCTTCTATTCCATCAGAAATAAATGTAGCTATGCAAAATTTAGTCATAAATACTTAACTGCTTACAAAAATTGCTCGCTTCCAGTTCTAACATTTTACACACAAATATGATCTGGATATGGAAATATATAGACAAGGCTTTGCAGAGCAACCCTGACAGAAAAATGCTTAAGCAGCTCTTTCATAAAGTGCTGCTAGAAAAAATCAACAAGAGGTAATACTGGGGCGACATTTAAACTCGTGTGGAATTTTAGTCATTTACACATTTGCAAATGTGGCCCTATTTCCCACATTTTAAGAACTGTTCAGATAATGTGCACTTCATCCTTAAAAGTTAGTAGTTTTCAGATTTCAAGTTTAGTCCATGCCAGTTTCTATTTTAGCATCTCTTGATAGTAATTATCTCCAAAGTAGAAAGCAAATTAGAGAAAGTTACTCTTATGTGCAACCAAAGAGCATTTTACAATGTTTACACAGAACAGGTACCCTAATGGTGTAAGAGCTGAAATAGGTACTTAATAAACTTAAATTGTCTGAAATGCTTAACTCCATAATTAGCATGCAGCAGGTTTAAAATAATATGCAATACATAGTCTTACACATCCCCAGCTAGAACTGTAGTCAGTTATGTAGCTTAAAACTCAGCAGTACCTTTGTGATGTGTCTGAACTTGTGGCTAAAATGTGTAGAGTTTTGTCTACTACATGCAAAAAAAAGATAAATATAACAGTAAGACAGTTATTTTCATTCAGAGGTGGTATATAAGGGGAATTTGCTTTAAAACTTACTATTTACCAAAAAAGGAATATGTATGTCTGGCTAGTGCTAGAGTGATAAACTGCATCCAATACTGTGTTTCACTGAGATGCATATTGTGATCTGATGAAAATCTACTATAAGAACAAAATCTGAAACTGATTTCATTTAAAAACTGATGGCTCCACTGAATTTTTGTCACAATAAATGATACCTTACTTAACTAACATTATGGATACCATAAGGACTGATGCAAAGAAAGAATTAAGTGATGTCTTTAGCCAGAAACAAAAATTACACAAGCATTCTTGAATATATGTTCTTATATATGATATATGGCAGTATTATTTTTTTTAATCCAACACCTCCACTGTTTATCTAACTCATCAATTCCAGTCACTTTATGAGCTTCTTAATTCCTCTGCTGACAGCTCTATGGCCATATGTTTTTTGGCAAGAGCCAAACAAACTGGGAGTGAGAACTCTCATTCAAGTGACAGGCATCACATTTTACTGTACATGTTCTACCATCCCACACTTGCTTGTAGCAGCTAAGATATAGTATGCAGTGTACTCATAATATATTGTCCAATATCGCTACTTGAAACACAACCAAAACCCTGCACCTTACATTCAAAAATTAAAACTATGTGTTCTACCACATAACATATGTACATGCAGGTGTCTCAAGTCCTCCTCCCCAATGAAAGATCTTTAGGTGCCACTTCTCCTGTCCTGTCCTCCTCCTCCGGTGCCAGCTCCATCTTGATTGATTAAACAAAACTGGGTCACCTTCATCACAATCAAAGCTTTTTCACTCTATACCTACAGTGTTGTCTGATTTGTCTGCTATGTGCATTTCATTGTTGCCATTGGCTGAAAATTTTCTTTCTCTGCTGTTATCTTTACTTCAGATTTACACTGCTTTTTCTTTTACTAGAGTTTCATACAGACATGCTTCACTGCCTTAGATAGGCAATATCATGTCCATTATATTCCCTGTTTTTATACTAAACATTGTGCCTGCAACAGACAGACTTAAACATACAAATTGATTTCCTGCTCCACTGAGTGCTGGGATCCATTTAATCTGCTTATCGCAGTTTTAGCAATCCTTGATTCATTGTTAAATTAAATTGAACCCCACAGTTCCTTGCAAACGGAATTCTACCAATACAGATTAGGTAGAAATAAGAAGGTTTGCTTTTTACCCCACTGTTTTGCAGCCTCAGACTTGGTATATTTTTACATGCAACGGTATAGAAATGCAGAGGGACTTGCTCTCTGCAAAGAAAACTGACCTTTTTTTCTGTTGTTGTAAGATAAGTCAGTGCTTATGTATCATTTTGTTTTCTGCTCAGCATGACTGGGTAATGGTGAGGTAACACTGTTGTCCAGTCTCAGAGTTAATATATTTAGAGATGCAGGGGGGTATAGGGCTAGAAGGCACAACCCCCATGTGCAGAGTACAAGAGCGCATTCCCCCACCAAAAAAAAAATGATTTATTTTTTGTTTTCTGTTATTCAGTGGATCAGTTGTTGATGATTTATCCATGAAGTAATGGATTACAATGAAACTAAAATCAATAATCCAATGTAGACACTGAGTGATGAATAGACAGATAGATAGACAGATAGTTAGAGTGACTCTTGTTGGAGTCAGTTGTTCCCTCTTATGATAAGCAAATATTGCACCCACAAATTGCACACAATATCACTACAATGAGCAGCAGGCACTTATATCACCTTAACATTTAATGTTACTCTAGCACGTTTATGAGTTGCCTGTGACATGCTTCATATTGAGATAAAATGTCTTATTAAACACATATAATAGCCATCATTGTTTAATTAAATATGCTCCCTCCCCAAGCCAAACAGAAAGTAGGCACTGAGTATTCATTATATAACTCTTGCAGTTGCCAGCAGTAAATAGGACTGAATGCAGGGCCGAAAAGTTGTTTTCTGAACATCCATTGTTAACAGATGAGTATCCTTGTTGACATGAAATTGTTGTGCATTGCCTACCTGTGCAAATGATATCTATATTACAAAATGCTGGCTACTACTGTGATGGCTACTGCAGTCAAATGTTTCTAAAGGTATATTGTGCTTCACAAGCCACTTTACCAATCTATTTAATGGGACAAACTGATATTAAAATTTTGATGAGGTTACAATAAAAGATGTTAAATTAAATATCATAGCTGTACATGTTCTTATGCTTTTTGTATAATAATTCATCTGAATGGATTCTAGTACAGCTCAGCTTTAAATTACAAATCTGCTTGCCCTTTCAAGGATATTTCATAAATATATGCATTGATGTGTGAAAATGCATGAGTTCATAGCCAAACTACAATAGGTTTCCTGATATTCTATGAGCACAATTATCATGAGAAAAAAATGTTAGCATTCTTTTGTATGTCAAAGGCTTAAACACTTTGAACAAATGCCGTTAACATACAGATGTAATTTCACACGTGGGTCCCATATGAAACATAAACTATTAATTAAAGGGAATATCAAACCATTTTTACAAAATATTATAAAAGTAGAGAGGAAAATGGTGCATTCAAAAGTTCTCCATAGGTTACAATCAGCGGCATAATCCATCTCACACAACAATCTTACTTTTAGTATTCAAATATTGGTTTAAAAATGGAAAAATACTGCAGCTCAGGTATGAGGATAAATTTTACGTTTAGGCAACAATACAATACAGTATAGCAGCATGCAGAAATTAAGTGTTATGACGCCTGTAGTTTTTCTTATGTAATATGTACATATTTAAATATAAATTTAAATAAACACACACATACACACAAACACATCTCTCTTTGGCTTACGTTTCTTTCTCTCTCTGTCTCTCACTCTCTCTTTCTCTCTCTCTCTCTCTTTCTCTCACTAAACACAAAGACTCACGTGTGATGTAATACCGTTTATTTGAGCAGCATGGCTTTTGGAATTACTCATGTTTTTCAGCTAGCATACCCCTTCATCAAGAGCTAAGTTCATACTAGCCCAAAAGCTTGGGTAATTGCAAAGCCTATGATCATCAAATAAAAGGTATTGCATCATGTATGTGTCTTTGAGTTTTTTTCTCTGTCAGTGGACCAACATAACATGTCTTCATATTTTTCTCTCTTCCTAATTACACAGACCAGATGTCATAGTACTAAAAAAATCCACAACCTGCCACAGTGAAAAAGCAAGTTTAATGAAAACACAAACACTCTGGCGCCTCGGCTCTCAGCCTTCCAGGAGTAATACATATCACAAAAACTTGAATGGCTTTATATAACTCATTCAATAAATAAATCAGTTATTCAATTACATAATAATTGCTTCCAATTAATCTCCAAATTTAAGCCTACAGGTACCATAATATTAAATTTAAAAATATAAATAGATTCTTTGTAAAGAATTTTCTCTTTAATATCACACATTTCCCAATTTTTTATAAAAACTTGTTCTAAAACACAAACCTGTAATAAAGAATAATCATTATTATGTCTTGTTTTAAAATATCATGGTACTCAAAACCCGTTTTGTATAGTTGTTCTAGGTCTAAACAAAGTGTTGTGTATTTTCTGTGCACAAATTAAAATTTACAAGGACATATTAACTCATCTAATCCGACAAACATAAGGAGGTTCTACAGCTTGGTTAATGTCCCAGAAGGCTTGTTTTATGATGATATAACAGTGATATGGTAATAAAATAAATATCTGTGACTGGGTGTATGGCAGTTACAAAGACAGGCAAAAAAATCAAAGAAAAACTCTTGAGCAAGTTGGGCACACATGTCCATACCTGTGGGTATCTTAAATTAAGGGTAATACAATGGCTGTTTCAATATTTTTTTAAGAAATGTGATATTGAGCTGGGAGGAATAGACATCAACCTCATATATGCCATCCGCTATTCGGTGACATCATTATGCTCTCTAAAAGATTAGTATTGAATAAGTCTTTTTGAACTGTATTTTTTTTTTTTTTTGGTTCCTTCATGCCTGCTGACCATATGACAAGTCAGTGTGACTTCAGCTGTATTTGTCCACTTAGAATGAGAGACAATAATGGTATGCTTGGAATAAAGGTAATCATGAGGAGATTTTCATGTTTGGCTATCATGTTCTCACTGCACGTTACCTAAGTGCCCTAGTGGGGAGAGAGTCATGTGTTCAGTGTGGCTTTCACCTATTTCTATGAGTGATGTAGCCACTAGATAGCACCCACTTTTCAATTTCAAGAAGATAGCATCCACTAGGTTCACAGCCTCCATAAGCTATTCTTCATTAGTAATTCTACCCCACAACATCTGCATTATCCTACACCCCTGGAGAGAAATGAAGTGTGAGCACACCAGGATAATATACATGCATATGATTAAGTTACTAATCACTTGCCTCACTTTAGGTTAAGTGCCCTAAGGTAAGCAAGTCTGTTGAGCCCCATACATCATTGGCTAGTAGCTACCAACCTATTTGTTTCCTGCCACATTCCTGGCTGGTGTGACATATAGACACTAACATGCAATTCCCACATGGGGAGAGAAGTGATACAACTACTGGTCATGCTAAAGAGAAGCAGGGTCAATAATTATGACAAATGAGTAGAGCAGTTGGGGGGGTAATTGCATGTGGATATTATGTGTGTGTTTGTGGGGTGTTAAATGTGTAAGAAATTATATCATTCAACACAAGTAATTTTCTTACCAACATAAATTACAAGTTCATGTTATAGATCTTCTGCATTTATGCACCTCCTAGGTCAGATGGATGTGTTAATTAAAGTCCCAAAGATCTAAGCTCCAGCTTCCATCTGCTGACATTACATGTGTTATATGATAATGACCTAAGGTATCAGAAGGTTAATTATGGTTCCTACCTTGTACTTTGTCATTTTCTTTAATTACTGATAATTGCATTTAGTCTTTAGCCAGCATGGATGCTGTAAGAAGGGCACCGGAGTTTATTATAATGAGTGTTGTAAAAGCCTTTAAGAAAAGCTAATGTTTTGGGGAAAGCATATTTTAAAAGACTGCAGAAGAAAGACATCAGAGTGATAAACAGAAATTTGACAAGTATATCATTGCTGAATTGTACAAAAGTTAAACTGCATTGTGTGAGCAAAATGTGTTCTCCCTAAGGTGGAGTGACCTCATATTGATTGCATTATGTCTGGGACTACATGGACAAAGAATTTTTGCAAGATGTGTGAATACTGTGGGTCTTTTCTTTTGTAGTGAATATTATAGTCTTACAGTCTTGTCCATCACATTGTAACACAAATCCAAGATCTGAGTACACATGGCTGATTCAATATTTTGCCATGAACTTTGAAATTGATGGTAAATAAAGATGATTATTTAGTAATATAGCTGATATGATTGCTGACATCCACAATGATGAAGTGCAAAGGGTTAAGAAGCCTAGGTGAGAAACTGCATTGTTGAAAATAATACCAATGTTTTTCAAGTTTATTCTACTATACTTTTAAATATACACCATCCACATGACAGTCACGACAGAATACATATTCTCATCAGCTGTAGCATGCATACTTTTAACTTCTTATTTTTCTCTGTAATTAGAATTGTCAATCATAGACATTTTTAATGGACATCTTTATTTACGCAAAGTAGTGGTATAGTCACTATAGGGTAATAAATTAGAATATTATAGCAAGGGTATATACATTATGCAAAGTGTGGTAGATAAAGTGATTAAACATTTACTTCTGCTGCATGCTACATGCTGAGGTGTTCTACATTATTTAATTTAATATTTACTTTGCATTTAATGGTGGTTGGACTGAATCAAGTTTTATATGAACACAAATGTACTGCCTTAATGAATCATAACAAATAAGGTGTTGAAGAATGTTATCCCTCAAATGTTTATTTTATAACTTTTAAGTAGAAGTAACTGTGTTCTGAACACAAAAGTATTTTATTCACATTAACATTATGAAAAACAATAAAAACGTGTAAATGTTTTGCATAAGAAGTACTGTTACTTGCTTTTGTCAACCATCAAAGAAAATGAATACAAGGACTACCAGAAACTTTAAAACAGGAAATAATACTAAGCTTTCCAATCACATAAATAGCCTTGCACCTCCTAGAATGAAGACACTGAAAACAAATAATGCAGTTTGGCTATCCAAAAAGACTAGAATGCTAATGCAGGATAGAGAAAAAGCATGGAAAGAATTGTAAAAATATAAAACACC
The DNA here is from genome assembly GCF_019279795.1 of Protopterus annectens. NCBI lineage: Eukaryota > Metazoa > Chordata > Ceratodontiformes > Protopteridae > Protopterus > Protopterus annectens. The sequence continues at coordinate 331,589,096 of NC_056749.1, read as the reverse complement.
TCAATATCTTGAAAATTTCAGAATGCTTTGCAATCATACTAAAAAGCAACTGAACAAAGACAAAAACTATATTATAATAACTTTCATAATAATAATAATAAACACAACACTAAAAAATTTTGGACACCCATTAAAGTAATCTTACATCCTACCAAAAATTCAACCCAAACCCCTCTCCTGATAATTCACCACTTAAAACTGAAATACATTTCAGCTCTTATTTTGTAGATAGTATAGTATCTTTAATTAAGGATTCCTCAACATCTAATTCCCTCCCTGCCCAACAGCCACATATCACCACATCTACTTTCAGCTTCAAACCTATTCCCACATTCTATATAAAACTACTTTTAAACACACTTAAACCCTGGTCTTCTTCAGCTGATGACCTTCCAAGTGAATACTTAATGATAGCAACCAGTAGCATTGCCTGTCCTGTCTCAATCCTTATAAAAAGGTCAGTCCAGGAATCCTAAATTCCCTCTCTCTGGAAAAAGTAACACATTATCTCTCTGCACAAAGCAGGAAATTCAACAGAGATAATACACTTTAGACCTATAATAATCTTATTTCCCATATTTTCCAGTGCTTGAAAAAATGTATTCAAAAACAATTGCTAGACTATCTCCTGCAGGAAGAACTCTTTCCTCCTACACAACATGGCTTCTGTCCTTTCCATACTACTAGCAATGCCCTTTGGACCTATATAGATACTGTCAATATAGCTAGAAATAATGTCAAATTAGAATCAACCTTATTTCAGGACTTGTCTAAACCCATTAATACAGTTTGTCACAGCAAACATCCACTTCAAATGTCCTCAGTAGGTCTCTCTCAGCCCACCCTTTTGTGGTTCAAAAGCTACCTGTCCAATAGGTATCAGTCAGTAAAATGGCACTCCATGCTCTTTCCCTACCTCCTAGTCACCACTGGTATACCACATAGTCTATCCTTGGTCCACTCCTCTTTAACATTTTCACCAACACTATACATTCACACAAGTCACACTACTACAATACACAGATGATTCCACTCTCATTTAAACATCTGACTACATGATACACATCCAAGACATTCTCAGGAAGCTTCAACAGCCACTGAAACATGGCTTCATAATTCACAACTCATGCTCAATCCAAAAAAGACCAAACTACTACCTTTTCCACAAATCCCTCTCTCATTAGAAAACAAAATTTAAAGTCCTCTCTCTTGATAATACAATCATTGAAGTGACTTCTCATAGCAAACTATTCAGGGTGATAGTGGATGATAATTTTACATTTTACCTGCATATACACAATTGTATAAGAAAAACTCATCAAAAACTAAGGATGCTTTACAACGCCAAAAACTTTCTCACCGACGCAACTAAAACTACACTTGCCACTACTTATCTCCTCCTTACTCTTCTTTATGGTGCTGCCATCCTTATTAATCTCCAGGCTTCACAAAAAATAAAACTTGAACAATGCTATAGCAAAGTTGTTAAATTTGCAGCACTACCCCTTGCAGAACCCACCACTGTATATTACTGAAAAGCCTAAATTGGTTAAAATTGCCACATTAACATATATACATCTTCTTACCACCAATAAAATTATCCAGCATTCATCTGCCTGTCCATCACTAAAAAGCATTCTACACAACTATGTTCTCAGTCAGACATTGCAATCCAGTGACCAAAAACTTCTGTCTGCAAACCTAGGAAATCTGCTGGACATTTTCTGAACTCGTACAAGGTTGCTAAGGTCTGGAACTCCTTACCTATATCCATCAGGTTGATGACCTCCCTCCCATCTATCAAAACCACTCTAAAAGACTTCCTAGCTGAAATCTTACTATATTCTTGCTCAAAACAAGGATAAGCTATATCCCTATATGTGAACAAGTATCTTTTCATTTCTCATACTTCCTTACTCCTTCTTCATTTACTTCCTTACTGCTATCTAGTTCTCTTCCTTGATTTTCTCTCTATATATACCATAAGCCTGTTTGTCTATCACTTCATATTGCAATTCTTGTTTTTATTGACTTACCTTTAATTTCTCTATAAACTGTCTAAAAATGCTCTAAATATTAAATTATTGTCATATACCTTGTTTCGATTTTCTACCAATGTTTTTATTTTATGTCTAATTTGTTATTATTTGCTTAAGCTGCAGATGGATTTGTGTTATTTTTGAAGATTGTAACATTATTGTTCTTAAAATGTTTTGTAATAACTTGGAGCTTTTCTCCACAGGCCTCTGCTGAAAATGAGCTTCAACCCAGTCTGATTTTCCCAGTAATCAAATGTCAATAAATAAAATATTTTTGTATGGGTATATTACCATAGCTTATAAAAACTAACAAAGGGTGGAGGCAAATTAATCAAGACTTCAGGAGACCCTAGAGAATGGTCCTGGTAAAGTCCATTCTTGGAAAGGAATCCATTTTGTAATGCTTTGTAAGTACAGAGGACCAAATTGCAACCTCTAAAATCTCTCTTGTTTTTATTATAAATGGTTATTGTGAGATGCCTTGTTAAGTGTACTTGTTTTTCCCCTTATTTTCTTTTTTTTTCTGCTTCTAAAATACTTCTAGAGCCTACCACTTTGCAACAAAAGTCACTGAAAAAGCCAACACCATTAGGCAATGGGACCTAACCTTGGCTAGAAGTGGCTTGTTATGGTGAGTATAACAAAAAGCAATAGTACAAAACAACAATCTGGAAATGATCTGCTTTGACACTGTCCTTTCCTCTCCTTTTACTCTTATAGGAGACAAATACCTTATCATTTTTACCAGAATTCTTGAATTTTGTCTAGTGAGTATATGAGCTGCTTGGGGAAATTCACAGTGTGAGGAATCTTTTCTTCCTTATTCTTGGGTTTAAGACAGAAAACAGGAAGGAGAATAGTTTGGCTTAATGTAACCTCTGAAAACACTATAAGCATCATAGAAGGATTAGTTCTTAAAGAAATCATGTCCTTGTGAAAAATGAGATAGGGTTAATTCATCATAAGTATTTATTACTCAGATTCTCTCCTAACAGATGTCAGAGCAATAAGTAAAACAGTTCCCCATGTTATTAACTTCATTTAAGCCTGATGAGCTGTATGATGACCCTCCACTGGACCAGTAATTAAGGAGCATCAGTCCTCACCACTGGCACCTGTGGGGGGACGTTCACTGGAAGGATAATAGGTACACACACAGTATTTCCAGATGCAGCTTTCTGTGTCAAGTGCAATTTCCTTTAAGAGCACACAGGGATGACTCTCACTGTTCCTCCAGATCCCAGATAAGACTCCCCACTGGCACAGCTATAGAGTTGAGATCTCAGCTGAGTGACCAAGCCAAGACCTCCAGCACCCTCTCTGTCCAACCAGTGCTTCGTGTTCCTGCCCAAGTAGCTGACACACACACTCTTTCAGGTTTGATTTATACACACACACACACACACACACACACACACACACACACACACACACACACACACACACACACACACACACACACACACACACACACACACACACACACACACACACACACACACACACACACCTGGGGAAGGCTGGCACAGGTTTACTAGCTATGCCCCTGACTGCCAGACTATATGGTAGTTTTCACTGCCAGCAGTCACTCTTGCCAGCTACCTTAAGGCTCTTCTAAGGGTATGCAATAAAATGAGTGATATTAATACAAATGGTAGTTTGACCAACAGCAACACTATTAGGAGTGGCCCACACAGTGTCACCAAATAAGTATGCAAGTACTTTCAAAACTTAAATATCTCTACACAGATCAGCCACAATGAAAGGTTTAAATATATTTAATAATAAATAGTAAAAGAACAAGACAATACTAAATATATATTCACAGTGAAATCAGAGTTTAAAAATCACATGAAACATTTAAAATAATATTACAGTACAGGCTCACACAAATAAAGAAAAACAAAATCTAAAGTAAGCTTCATTATATTCCTGACTATATCTAAGAGAATTCTACTATTCCCTACTAACATACTTCATTAGAGCAAGGCAGATGTGGTGAATGGCTCTGGCTTTTATTGTCAGTTCCAAGACAGAATGCAGAATGCTCCCTCTCACTAAGAGACTTCTCAAATAATATCTAAAATATTACTGCTGAGATAGCTTGCAGACAAACATCATTTCTGGTGACCTGACTTCTAGTTCTCATGTAAAACCCCATAGCTGAAGCTGGCAATATTTAGTATCTACCTATAAAAGTATTCATACAAGGGCTTTTGTTCAGATATTTAGCAGATGCTGGAAGTCATAAAACAATTGCATTCCTTCATGCTTCAATCTAGCAATTAGTTGACTCTGAAGGCAATACAGAAAGCTTCCTAGTACAGACTTTGAGTCTCTAGCTACATTGAAATCTGTCAGATAGCCTATAAAATAATTTAATTTCAAATATTTTTCTAAAGTTTGCTGAATTGAGGTTAACCCTCTGATTTTCTCTGTTAACCTATATATTTAAACAGTTATAACGGTGGATGTACATTCCTGTTCTCTTCCTGGAGGGCACACTATGGATACATTTTAAGCACAAGCCCTTTACACATACATTTTCAACACAAACATCTGTACAGAGCTGTTTGATATGCACATGGCATACAGTTTTCATGCATTCGTAACACAAGCATCTTATATGACTTAAAATTCTAATACATTTGTAACACCAGCATCTTGTATAAATTAGTTTGATATTCACAAAAGACATATAATTATTTACAAAATTCCAGCCAGCTGTGTCAGCAATACCTCCTTTTGTCACAAGCTGGTTCAAATGGAGACAGAGTAAGGTTTCTGAATATAAAGTTGAGATCTCACTGAGGTGCCATCTGTTTCCTTGGTGCAGTGGCATGGACCACCCCTTTCAAAAATATTTTAACTTGTGCCTGGTTACAAAGGGGTGAGATCAAATGGCAGACAAGCAGAAATGGATGAAAAATATACCCTGAAGGATAAGAAAGGACTGAGAACAGTATCTCAGATGTGTAATCAAGAACCAGAGAAAGACAGGCATAAAGAGGTCCTGTCATTTGGACTGACATCAACTAGAAAATATTTTCCATTTACGCATATGTTATTTCCTAGTAGCATTTTTACTTTCTTTAGTACTTTTTTCACATCCTCAGAAAAAAATATGGCTAAAAGGTATTAAAATGCTATCATTCAGGCAATTAGTTGAAGAATTACCATGTAAGGTATATCAAACAACCCCTATATTGTTGAGTAGATCTATTCTCTGGGGAAACTTGTGGTAATTGCCCTTGGCCAGATTGAAAAAAAGGGAGAATTACTGTTGCCTGGAACAAAAGGGAGTCACCACCACAATTTCTATAAAGTCCTTCTGGATCTTCTGAAAAACACTAGAAATTAGTGGAAAGGGTGCAAAAGCATACAAATACATTCCCATCCATGGGAATGTAATGGTATCTGTCTTCCAGGCGTGTTTTCAAGGAGACCCAGTGAACTGTCTGCTTAGAAAGGAGGCAAACAGATCTATATGAGGCACTCTCCACATCTGGGTCAATTCTTGGAAGACCCAGGATGAAGTTTCCATTAATGTGGGGGAGGGGAGTATGTCCTGGTCCTGCTGAGCTTACCTGCAATGAGGTTTTGCTCTGTCAGAATGTATGAAGCCTGCAGAGTCAGATATGACTTGTTATCTCCAAGGTTACCATTGCCAGTCTGCACAGAGTGTAAGATCTGGACAACATCACTATGTTGTTGTCTATGTAAATGTGCAGAGGTCTTAGGGACAAAATATGATTTAAGGCTTCCAAAGCATTGATCATAGTTGTTTGATATTTATGCGTTTTGGTCTGACTACAGAATTCCACAGAGATTGCACTTTAACCCCTTAGAAAACTGCTCCCAAGTCAGGTCTCGTGCATCTACAGTCAATGATGTGGAAGGCTGTGTCAGAAGACAGAATATGAGACCAGAATTGAAAGATATCTGGTATAACCACAAAATAATATATCTTGTTCTAAATCCTAGAACTGTTATCTGAAAGCACAAAGAGTGAAGATGCTGAGTTCAGAATGACCTGATGTAGCAATGTATTTTACTCATATGGAACCTGGTCAGGGGAAGCATAAGAATCATACATGCCATGTGCCTGAATATCCTGAAATGCATGGCTTTGGTTGCACAACTCAGAAAGAATTGTTGAAACATCTCTAATTTGTCTGGAGGAAGAAAGGCCCTTCCTAGAGCAGAATCTAACAGTCACTCCAGGAATACAGTTTTATAGGAAGAGGTAAGAGAAGATTTCTGAAAGATGATTTGGAAACCCAAAGTGAGTATAAGATTCTGAACAGTTTTTAAATATTCTTGATGTCTGGAAAGAGTCTGCAAAGATAAAGACCATCATCTAAATATAGAAAGATGTAGATGCCTTGATGTCTGAAAATGCAATGAATGGCGCAGACATTTTGCAAATACCCTTGGTGATGTGGAAAGTCCAAAGAGAAAGACACAGAAGTGATAGTTTAGGTGAGAAGCAGTGATCTTAGAAAGTATCTGAACTGCTTGCTGATGGGAATGTGGTGATATGTATCTTTTAAAGGTATCTTTTCCATAAAACCTAGATGGGGATCAGAGTTACAACGGACTGAAGGAATAATACTTTGAACTTGGAGATCTTGACAAAAATGTTTAGAAAAGTAAGGTCCAGCACTGGCTTTCAAGATCCTTACATCTTCCTCTAGTGGCAGGTAAGCACTAGCTGTATCACTCACTGGGCTAGCATCTGGTGGAGTATGGGAGGAAAGAGAAGCTTGGTTAGCTCAGCAAGGAAAAATCCCCTGGAAAGGAAGGAAGGATTTCTTTTACCACTGCCAGGTGTACCCCTGATTAATTCAGAAGCCATCTGTCTGTCTGTTGGGTACCACAAAGGAAGATGAAGTCCAAGAGAGATGGAGAGGTTGCAAGGGCAGGAAAGGATTGGGGGGAGCCTGAACAGGCAAATAGTCATGCTAACTGAGAGCACTGTCCTTGACTTTTTGGGGATTTCCCTTTAATTTCTGAGTATCCTTTCCATTGCTTTTTAAAATTCCATTTGGGTGCATCTTGTTACTTAAATGGCTATTGAAGAAGGGAGCTTAAGAGGAGGGGAAAATCATGTGTGTCTTGTAAAAGCAGGATTGAAAAATATGAGTAACCCCTTTAAACAACTTTCCCCTTTCATCACACTTTTTGGTACTTTTCCGTTATTGGGGCAACACTTGTAACGCGCTAGCAGGTGCACGCAATGCTCGCACAGCTGTTATCCCTGAACTGGTTGTTTTGAAACAGACCGTGCTCCTAACTATCCTTGTTATCAAGGCTAACTTCACTTAAAAGCACAGTTATGTTTTTATTTGATGATAACGTTATCTACGGTACTTTTCTGTTATGTGTTTGGATGTCTGACTACCAACTCGCACTGTGCACCAAGGAAAGTCTGTCCATTTAACACATTTTTTGGCTCTGAGTCTTTGTTAAGCCCTTTACAAAATGAAGATAACTATCTTATTCTCTTTCATTTCTTAAGTATGAACTCAGCTGGATTACAACGGTTGAAAACAAGGCTTTCTATAGCTTTGTTTAAGAAACATTTTGTTTAGAAAAAAGACAACAAAATTCTCATTAAATGTCATAGATGTGGATAGTTAGAATTAAAATAATTCTCATCGGTTACAACTGTCACACACCCAGCAGAAATAAAGAAGCACATCTATTTCGACTTTTAACTAGGTTTTGTTGCCAAATTCTGCTTAACCATACTTTTTGTCACCTGTTTGTGCCATGCCCTTTAATAAACTTCTTTAATAAATGTTTTAATAAAGCAGTTCTTCTCGCAGCATACTATGATTTAATTTGAATACCTTCTCTGTCATCATCTTGGATTCTTTGCAGTCTGGTGAGTCAAATTTCTGTATTTGAGCAATAATACAGCCATCGTTCGTTGTTAAAAATATTCCTGACTTTCTGGCAAACTGCTTAACTAAATTGTATTTTCTAAACATACTGAAAACGCCAGATGAGTGCTTAGAAATTGCTTTAACAACCGCTTCAGAGCTGACAGCTGTGCGAACAATGCATGTTAGAGCTGTTGCCCCGATAATGGAAAAGTGCCCACTTCTTAAACATCTCGGTTACAGAAGGGTCAAACAGAGCTTCTTTGTCTAAGGGACATTTTAAAATTTTAGTTTTGACATCTTTAGGAAGATTTTGAGAATGAAGCTAAGACAGACTTCTCAATACAGATCCAGATGCATCCGCTCTTGAGGAGGAATTAACAGCATCATAAGGAAACTTTAAAATATGCTTAGTAACTTCAGAAGCAGATTAAATAGAGGCATTCAAAGAATTTTTACCATAGAACAAAGAATGTTAAGCAATGACTGCATGTTTTCAATTTAATTAAAAATTCTGAATGATGAAGTACCAGAGAAATACATTTTCTTCCCTAACTTATCCAATGCTTTTCCACCTTTGTCAGAGGGAATATGATTAGCAGCAGTGATCTTTTAGCAGATTTTAAAAGGAAAATCACAGCAAGATCTGCTCTAGGATTAAAAAATAAATGCTTATGTGTCTGAGGTACACTGTATATGATATCATACCTCCTAGGGGTAAGTAGGTTGACTATCAGGTAAGCTAGAAACACTGAGAAAACCATTCTCTAAAGTTGGCAATGAAGTAGGAAAAGCTGCAGAGATTGGCATTTCCAGCTATAATTCATAAAACACTGTGCTATAAGAATTTCATTCTGCTCATAGTGTAAAACCTCTTTCAGCTTAAATAAAGTTTCAGAAAAGGATAAGTTAGCAGGATGAAAATGTGAAACCATACTTTCCATAGAATCAAAGTGTTATAATTATAAAGGAGTTCCCGAGGGGTATTCTTTTCCCTGCAATACTTGCTTCTCTGACTGAAAATCCACATCAGAAAGCGAGGGAACTCTTTTACTTTTCTAGTTTGAAAAAACAGAATGCAAGAAAGAAGCACTAATGAGTTCCTTACCAAATATTAGTAACTCTTTCCTGTCCACAGAAACAGTAACAGAAGACTGGAAGATTTTCTCACTATGTTCACCTTTCCTGGGAGTGTGACTGGAAATAGACTGACTCTCATCAGGCTTACCAGTCCCATATGTAACTTCCTACCATGGCTAAGAGAAGAACTCTCGTCTGTGCCTTCCCCTCAGACTGACAAGAGTGTCTCTCCATTTCCCACCAGTAACATGCCTACAGTCACAGAAGACATCACAATGCCCCAGTTTTGATAGCTACATAAGCTATACCAAAAGGAACAGGGAGAAAGATAAGGGATCTGTGGAACAAGAAACAGCCTCAGCAGAGTCACCCACCAGCAGCTGTGGCAAAACAGGTGCCATCCTGACACCCAAAAACTATTTAATAACTTTCTTCTTGCAGCCACAGGAAGGTAAAAACACAGAGACTGTAGATTGCTCCATTGCTGAGTCATGAAAGAGACTTCAAAAGTGGATAGTAGAGCCTGGATGACACTGGTTTAAGGTAAAGTAGAGAACAAGTGATTCAGAGTTAAGTAAACCATTAACAACCCCCCCAACCACAGTATCCTGCCTCAAAAACACAAACACTCAAGTTCTGACAAAAAATCCAAACAGCTTTACATGGTAACTCCCCTAGAAATAAAATGACAGTCCCCATATCAATAACTTTCCTCACTAAACACAGTCAGTCATTCATAAAACACAAACAAAAACATCAGATTATATTTATTTGAAGGTTTTCAGCAATGGGAAATTTATCTGGCAAACTATGAAGAATCACTGTCTGAAAACAGTTCCACAAGTCCTGATGAAGGAGCATTCTTCAGCATCTAAAACACTATGAAGCTTGTTGCACTCCAACTGCCCCTTTATGAATTACTGCTTGAGCTCCTGAGAGTTAGAAAATGTGGAAGATGTCCTTTAACTTTATCAAGCTGACCAGACCATAGGGTATGACCCATATAGTTTCGGCAATAGCAACAGTGATGTATGTATTGATCATCATCTAAGCTATCATGATGTCTAATGTTTGTATAAAGATTGGTTATATCAATATCTTCCAATAAAATAAGGTTGAGAACAGCAGTCAATAAAGATGCAAAGGTAATTAAACAATCAGAGTTCTCCAATACAGGGCAACAATGACCCCTTAAGGAGGAATGTTTTACATTTCAAAATGAATTCCGTGTTCATTTTTTTCAAGTAGAAAAGGTATTGGCATGATAGTTAAGGTGCTTACCTCTCAGATACAAGATACAGAGTTTGATTAGCACCTTTGGTCACTGTCTGGCTATTGGCTAGTTGTGTAATAGTCTACAGACCAATTCCCTAATATTAATCTATGAACACATAATATACCACTTGCATTAGACACACTCTGACAAAGAACAGTAGTCGGCTAAAAAGATCTGAGCATTACAACAATGAAAGTAATCTGTAGCCATCAGACTCTTTAAAGTGTTTTAAGTTACATCCTGAAGTACTCCCCAACTCTTATATGAAAGACGCTTTTACTTAGTCAACTGTTGTTTGAATCCAAAGAATGTCTTAAACTGAGATGATAGCATGTCATAATAAATGTATCTGCTGCCACTTTGTTCCTTTATTTATTTATTTTAAATGTAAGTTATGTTATATACATATTTTCATATTCCTTTCCTTCTGGATCCATTATGAGTCCTTAAAATTATTCAAGACACTTCATAAATCCTTTGCAGACATAGCTCAAAATCTACAACAGAAGCAGACATCTGCTTGTAGCATGTTTAGTAAAGGCTATAAAGTTTATGAGTGTGTAAAAAATGAATAAAAATGCATTTTGGCATGGGAGAGGCTCTGCCATCCCTTGCTTTATTATTTGTATACTGAGTGGGCTGCCTATCAAAATGTCTGCACGTAAAATGCCGAGTGCCAAAAACACTGAAAAAAAAAGACCAAAAACCCAGAGAAGATGAAATCTTGAAAATCGCTCATTTACATAAAACTTATTTTTTTGCAGAGGTGCAAGCCCCCCACACACCGTAATTTATATGTACCAACTCTGAGACCACCATACCTTGGAAAAAAGGGAGTATTCCAAGAAATTGCATTTCAAACTTGGTATATACATTTCTGATGTTTTGGCTATTCAGTCACTGCCTTTTGGGACTCACATTAGTGGGTCCCAACATTTCAAATGGTTACTTTCAGAGCATGTTGCACCTCTAGGAGAAAAATTGATTGACAACAGACAGCAAGAAGTTATCTCACACTTTTACAGGGGTCTGTAATCCAGGAGAACATAAAATATACACAAATAAATCACTCCTATATGGAGTAAGCAAGAAGACAAAACAGGTACTAATTTGACCTGTGAAGCTCAAGCAACTGGTATTTCACCATTGTCACATTGAGACAGATTATGTAAGCCTTTCCCTGTCTTGTGTTACAGAATTCATCTAATAGTAACAATATGTGCAGACTGGTAATTCATTATGTACTTTTGAATGATAATATCAAGAGAAATATCATATTGAATGATAATATCTGAAGACTAGGATTATTATCTATCTGAAACAGCTCTCATCTTCGAGAAGCAGACAATATCACTGCTTGCTTAACAGCATGAGAATGCCTGCTTTTGCCAGTACCAATGGCAGAGAGAGAGAGAGAGAGTGAGACAGACAGACAGACAGACAGACAGACAGAGAGCCCTATCTGCTGACCAAGTAACTAGAGTGTAAATAGCAGGTTGGGTACTTCACAGCACAGGAAAGGAGGACTTTTTCAGGTGATGTAGGGCACAAGCTGACAGGTACATGCATGTGGGTTTATTTCCCTAGTTTAGGCAATAGAAGCAATTGCACTGTCCATTCTCTGCATGGTCAGGGCCATCCTGTTGATGTTAATCACTTGGGGAAGTGAAGGGCAGTACAACACTGATGTCCATTTCAGATGCATTGTCAATGACCACATACAAAGCTGAAGGGCTTAAAGAAAAATCATGAGCCATCACTGATGATTACCTGAATGATGACATCTCATGAATGCTGAGATGGCAAATGTGCCATTTGGAGGAAAAGGGGATGATGATAAGAAAGCAGCATGGGCAAAGTGGAGGAAAAAAGTATTCTGTTTTAACTTCCTACCAAGATTCAGTTGTGCCAAAAGCCTGAGTGGCTGCTAAATTAAGGTGGGACTGGTTCACTGTGCACTCTTGGTGGACTGGTACACTACAGCAAAAACTCTTCTACTGTACCTTTTTATAATTTAATTGACATTGGTGGCGCTTATTGTAAGAAAAACCTCTTCAGTGCAAAGCAGCACAAGGCCCAAAATAGACTGTCCTTCAGGCTGAGGCATATAGCATTACATTCAGATGCCATTTCAATAGAACACTGAATGATGGATGTTAAAATTATAGCACATGTAGGCAGATTCCTGCCTTGAAAATGAATATAGTTATACTGATAAACAAGCATTTGGCATTATTGGTGTGTGAGCATTTCACATGCATGTGTTATAAAAAGCATCATACCTTTAATAAAGACCACAAACTATCAGTTACAGCATCAGATAACCCAAAATCAAACCTCTCACTCAGGACTATGAGATTGCCATTAATATTAGTCATACCATGTTTCAATTCATTCAAATATACATCAGTGTGAATACTTAATATGAATGCCAAGCCCAACTGACAAGCAAGGATGGAAACACTGAGGAGAAAAAGTGACAATGTTATACAAAAGGGTATAACGAAATAGCATCAGTAACATTTGAGAGAAAATGAGATGTGATAGCATTGAAGTAAAACATTGAGAAAATATAAGAACTATACAGAGGAAGTAGTGTCTGAAAGTGGAAGGGATTTAATGAAAGTTATGCCCAAGAAACTTCAAAGGAAATGCACTGAAATAGATCATTTGAGTAATGTAAAGAACAAGTTAACATAAGATCATAGGAAGTGACTAGGCTAATGGCCCAAGGGCCATTACAAGTCTAGCAAAGTTCTACCCTTATTTCCATGATCAAGATTAAAAAAAAAAAAGTTTAACAGTTAAGAAAAAAATAATTTCCCAGCATGGATAAACTCATAGAGAAATGGTAACATGTTTTCTTTTATGTATGTATGTATGTATGTATGCACTTTGTTACTTTCTTACTTACATGTTTACATTCTGTTGACCAGATTGGCCATGCTGGATTACTTCCTATTTTCACAGGGGAACAGAGATGCAAAAATGAGAGACATTAAACACAGTAAAAATAAACAAAGAGTGTAAAATAAAAACACAGTAACATTATATAACAATGTTTAATTAACATTTTAAATTTATGTATAGACTTTATTGGTTGCAGTTACAAAAAACAAATTATGAATATAGGTACATTACATACAGACTGCGGTGGTGGTGCTGCGGTAGCGTTGTCACCTCACAGTAAGACGTTATCCTGTTCGATTCTTAGCTAGAGCGTCTTCTGTGTTGAGACATGCGTGAATGGGCGTACCTTCATTGAAGGTTGTGTGTCAGGGCCGGCAACTCGGCATGTAAAAATCTACTGCCAATCATTAGCAGGCCAGAGTTCCGCTGTGGCAACCCCTAACCGGGAAAAGCCGAAAGACACAACAACAACAACATACAGATAAATGCTGATAGGTTCATAGGTAGGTACTAGGCTATCTGCTTGAGGGCATTTATAAGCCTAGCCAGAGTGTGTCATTTTTCTCTGCCCCATTAATTAATTAACTGAGCCTCTGTCAAGAAAACCAATAAAGTGATCGCAGGGGTGTATTTTCTGTTACCCATCCACTCGTCAAGGTTTCTCTTGGAGAGTGTTAGTGAAGGGCTCTGCCTAATGTAGTTAGGAATTTTGTTCCAAGCATGGGGAGTTTCTGTGACAGGAATCTATCATTCCAGCATATTCTATTTATTGTTGTGGCGAGGTTTAGCTCACTAGAGCGACTGGCTCGCAGTGACTTGGATTTCTTTAGGTGGAGCATGTCCATCAATTCTGAGTTGGACATGGCTTTGTAAGTCAGGCAAAGATCACCTCTGAGTAAGCAATATGCCACTGAGTACAGCCGGAGGTTTTCCAGTCGGGTTGCATAGGACATATGTTTGAGGCCAGTAATCCCCTTGGTGAGGAACTTTTGTGGTCTTTCTAGCTGTTGGAAGTGTCTTGTGAGGTACATCCCAAATGGGGAATTGTACTCTATGATGGGTCTGATGAGTGATGAGTAGAGGGGCACTAGAACCTCTTTATTTCTAGATGCAAACCCTTTAGTAATTAGATGGGCTGCAAAGAAGGATTTCCTAACTACTTTGGCAATATGATTGTCAAAGGAGAGATTACTGTCTACCTGGGCCCCAGATCTCTTATTACCTCTTCTGTATTAAGGGGGCTGCCACCTATGTGGTAATTCATGGGTGTTTTGTTTTTCCCAAACGGGATGTCTGCATTTTTTGGCATTTAGCTTATGACCATGACTTTGACACCAGGTGTTCATCTCAGTAAGGCCCTTTTGGAGAATGTCCATGTCAGTTGGAGAGTCAATTATGGCTCCCAGTTTGCAGTCATTGGCGAACTTGGTTAACCATAGTCCTCCTGTGTTTGCCTGTACTTCTGAGAAGTATATGCCGAACAGTAGGGGTCCCAGGACCGAGCCTTGTGGGACACCACTTGTGACTGGTTTAGAGTCAGACCTGGAGCCCACTATTTTTACTGTGTGAGTTCTCTCTGTAAGCCAGTTGGTAACCCATCTCGTGATGTAGGGGTTTATGTTCAGGCTGGTGAGTTTTTCTATAATTCCCGAGTGGTGAATGGTGTCAAAAGCCTTGGTGAGGTCAAGGTAGGCTGTGGGAACCACCTTCCCCTCATCTATGGCCTTGGTGACTGTCTCCAAGAAGTCAACCAGGCTTAGTAGGCATGATCTACCCTTAACAAAGCCAAACTGGGTCGGGTCAAGTGTTTGGAGGTTCCCAATGCCTTTGTTAATGAGTTCCATGATGATGCGCTCCATAGCCTTGCAGACCAGGCTAGTCAGGCTTATGGGGCTGAGGTTGAACAGTATGGTTAGGTGGGGGGTTAGTTTGTTCTGTAGTTCATGCAAGACGCAGCCTGTGACACCATCTGGCCCCATTGACGCTATGCTTTTGGGTTTTGAAAGGGCTGTTTTTACCTGTGCGTCTGTGATTTCTGGGACACTACACTTTTCTGGTATTGTTGTGGGCCCTTTTGGGGGTGAGAGGGGGGTGAAGTTTGCACTGAATCTATCTGCCAGGATGTTGGCAATATTAGTAGGTTCAGTATATTTTGTGCTATTTTGCACTAGCTCAGAGCATATCTGTGAATTGCCACTTAGATTCTTGACATAGCTAAAGATGGCTTTGTGGTTATCTTTCGAATCCTTGGATATTTTTCTTCCGAAGTTAGCCTTGGATGATTTTATGAGGGACCTTAGTTTCTTACTGATACTGATCAGGGATATCTTTCCTTCTTGGAATTTGCTTTTTTTCTGAACTAGTTTCCTCCTTCGATTGTATAGCCTTTTTAGGGCAGGGGTCCACCAGACTGGTTTCTTTCTCTTAGGGGAGTAATTCTTAGTTTTGCTAGGGATGACATGATCCATGCATCCTTGTAGGTGCTCATAGAGTGCATTTGTAAAGGTTCCTGCATCTTGGACACAGTTATCCTTTAGAGTGGGGGCTGTAAAACTTACCACCTCTATCTTAAGTAAGGTGAAGTTTGCTATAAAAAAGTTTTTCACTGTGATTTCCTTGGTTGGGGGTGGTGGTGTGGTGTGAACATTCAGATGTATTAGTTTATGGTCTGACCTAACCAGTGACAGGTTGACCTCTGGTGCAGAACACCTGTCGCCCATGTTGGTGATGACCAGGTCCAATATGTTTTCGCCTCTGGTAGGGGAGTTTACCAGCTGATCCAGGGTATTTGAGTTGATAAATTCCAGGAAGCGCTGGACCTGGGAATTTGTACTTGAGTAGTTTTCCCAGTTAATGGTAGGGTAATTGAAATTGCCCAATATCAGGGTGTTCGGTAGGACCTTCATGTTTTCCAGTGTCTCCAGAAAGGCAAAGTGGGGGTCCTGGGTCATGGAGCGTGATCTGTAACAGGCCACAATTTGCACTGCAGATTTTCCTGATGTTAGTTGCACATGGATGATCTCAGAGGTATCATGCTGCGCCACTAACCTGGAGGTGTAGGTATCCTTGATGAATATGGATACACCCCCTCCTTTTGTGTTTCGGTCCATGTTCTGTGGCCGAAATGTGTGGTATGAGCTGTAGCCCGGTAGTGCTGGGGTGCTCTGTGGAGCCTTGAACCAGGTTTCAGTTACTGCACAGATGTCAACGTTCTCCATACAGAGGAGTGCTTCGAGCACGTGTATTTTAAGATTTATACTCCTGGTGTTGAGTAGCATAACCCTCATTTTTTTATCTGTGCTGTTTACGGAGGTGGGCTTGACTTTTGAGCCTTGCCTAAAAAGGCACTATGGGGGCAGCAAGAGCCTTGGCCAGTATTCGAAAGCTCAGGGGTGACAGGTGCAAGCCATCTCTTGTGAAGCAATGAGGCTTGTCAAGCATGTCGTCCCAGGCTGACAGACACTGGATCCCCTTTGAATGACACCAGAAGCTTAGCCAATTGTTAAAATTGATCATTTTTTCTTTATACTGCGGTATCATTCTTGGTGAGGGCAGGAAGCTACTTAGGGTCAGGGTCATACCCGCCTGGGCTACATGATCAGAGAGCTCTTCCATGTCTCTTTTCATGTAGTCCAGGGAGGTATGTCTCAGGTCATTCACACCAACATGAACAATGACAGAGTCATATTTGTACTTGTTCTGGAGTAACATCAGTGCTTGTGTTATGTGGCAGATCATGGCTCCCAACAGGCAGCAAACAGTAACATTCTCCTTTTCCAGCCTAGTGAGTGGGACTTCAGTGTGCCTGACTATAGAGTCACCTATTACTAGTGTGTTAGGTATGTTATTTCGCCTTAAGGGCTGTGATTGTGCGGCACACTGATTTTGTGTTTTATGTGTTGTTTGGTTTGTGATGGGAGGTGCAGGTTTTTTGGGTGTCTGCTTTGGAGGTCTCTGATGCTTTCGCAGGTTTTTATTTAGAGCCTCCAAGTATGATTTTGTGCATTTATGTGTATTTTTTGCCAGTGCTGGTTTAGTATGTATTTGTGATGCTGGAGGTGTGGTGCTTGCAAGTATTGATCTTCTCCTCATGATTGCCTGTTCCAGTCTTGAATGGAAAGAGCTTAGCCTCCAATTTAGCTATATAATTGCATCTCTTGTATATATTAATGTTTTGTGGTAGGAGGAGAGGGTTGTCTGTGTACATGACGCAGTTGTAACATTGCCTCAGGATACCCAGGTTCACCAGCTGGACCAGACAGTATACCTGAAATTGCCCTTTGGTCATGCCTGAATAGTTGGGTGAGCTGCTTAGTCACTTGGTTGGTGAGGGGTGAATAATGAGCCTTGCCCTGCTGGGCAATCAAGTGTCGGGGTATATTAATGCTTGCTATCAGTTCTGAGCAAGTGCTGGACTGTAGGATGCTTTTTAAGTGCTTAAGTTGAGAGTTAGACTACTTTCAAGGGAAAAACTGAAGAGGGGACTTGGTTTAGCCGGGAATAATTTAGCCCTAGCTAACCATTGCTGCCCAGATGTGCAAAACCATGCAAATGTGGTTTTTACAGCAGGGAAATGAAAGAGATAGAAATTAGCCCAAAATGGCCTATAAACTACTAACATCTGGGCTGGAACCACTCCTCCAGGGACAGATGGTTGCTCAAAGCTCCCTCTCCCACAGGTGAACAGAGAAACCTCCTTCTATCCAAGTAAGGTATGGGCAACTCAGAAACTTGTAACACAGCCCTTAATTCAGCACTAGCCTGAAAACTGGACTATACTAGCTTAGAAAGGTGGGAAAGAAGGAATTTTTTTTTGAAAAGATAAGGCAAAAGCAGTAAAAAATACAGTTAAAACAGCTTTAAATGACTACAAACAGTAAACAATACACTTAAAACAGCTTTAGATTACTACAAGCAATCAGAAAAGGCTTTTATACAAATTACCCAATTAACCAGTAAAAAAATCTCAAAACTGAACCCTATTCCTGTAGACTTCAATCAGACAAGTTCTAACTGCACACTCCTGCCACTGGGGTGCAGGAGAACCTTCTCCAAAAAAGAAGGCCTGGATTAGTGCTCAAGTTATACAAACAAAGCTAGATTCAGCAAGCCTGAATCTAGTTTATACGACAGCAAACAAGGCACACCAATTTCACTAAGAAACAGTTCAAATATGCAGGCACTATAAGCCTCTAACCAGAAATTCCCAGCTCAGAAGGGCAGAGCCCAGCCTCTCCTCCCACAAGAGGGCAGACCACAAACCTTCTTAATGTAAAATGACTGGCCTGAAGCCCAAGTACTAAAACCAGGACTAATAACACTTTTAGAATAACAGACATTGAGCCTCCAATCAGCAGTTCCCAACTTAGAAGGATGTAAGCTACCTGTCCTGTCACAACAGTGCAGACCACAAACCTTCTTAATGTAAAACAACTGGTCTGAAGCCCAAGTGCTTAGAATGACAGCTACACTTTAATCAGGTTACTACCAAGCAGTAATAAATACAATTGAATACTTTTAAGAAGGGCTGGATTAGTGCTCAAGTTATACAAACAAAGCTAGATTCAGCAGGCCTGGATCTAGTCTATGCTACAGCAAAAAAGGCGCACCAATTTTAGTAAGAAACCGTTCAAATATGCAGGCACTATAAGCCTTTAACCAGAAATTCCCAGCTCAGAAGGGCAGAGTCTAGCCTCTCCTCCCACAAGAGTGCAGATCACAAACCTTCTTAATATAAAATAACTGGCCTGAAGCCCAAGTACTTAAACCAGAACTAATACACTTTTAGAAAAACAGACACTGAGCCTTCTATCAGCAGTTCCCAACTTAGAAAGATGTAAGCTACCTGTCCTGCCACAACAGTGAAGACCGCAAACCTTCTTAATGTAAAACAACTGGTCTGAAGCCCAACTGCTTAAACCAAAAGGCTTAGAATGATAGTTACACCAAGCAGTAATAAATACAATTGAGTTCTTTTAAGATGATGCAAAAGCAAAATAAAGTAATAAAGTAGGAAGAAACACAAATACAGTGAAAGCAGATGAATAAAGTCCAATTTTTTTTTTTTGAGTGAGCAAATGAGATGGGCCCAGGAGGAGTATCCAAATGCAAATTTACAAGATGGGCGGGCAGTTTCAAAGCCACCAAGATTAAAACCAAAATAAAAGCAGGGACGGTGGGTGGGGAACTAACTGAAAAAACAGAGCCACAACTTCCAGCTAGATAGTATTCAATGCAACACAAATAAATCAATTTAAATGCTGTATTATTTGAAAAAAGTGCAGATAAAGATTTACTTAAATTTACTTATACGTCCAGTTGATTGCAGGTAGGTCTTAGCCAGCCAAAGCTCAGAGTTTAAGCAGAAAATAATCCAAAATGTACCCCTTATATAAGGCAGAAACCGAATATCAATGAAGTGAAACTTCCCCCACTTATCAATGGCTATGCAGGAATTCTAACTAGCATTAAATTCTAACAAGCATCAACTGAAAAAACTGAGCCAGAACTTCCAGCTAGATAGTATTCAATGCAACACAAATACATCAATTGAAATGCTGTATTATTCAAAAAAGTGCAGATAAAGATTTACTTAAATTCACTTATACATCCATGATGTTGCAATCACTGGATTAATAAGCATTGAAAGTAGAAAGTTTTGCTAAAAAACAGACTAAAGACAATACTTGACTCCCACAGAAATAAAATATGAGGGTGTGTAAATAATGGATTAATAAGCACCCAAAATTAAGAAAACATCTGTTACTACAGATATCAGAGAGGACACAGATAATGCATAGAAATAAAAGCTGAGACAATATAAATAGAGATGTCAGTAATGCTGAATTAGTGCCTTTATATAATGTTTGACAGGGCTGGTGAAGTACAGAAACTTGTAAGCAAGACATGGAAAGTACAGTTGTATAATTAAAATTTACCATACCACTAAAAGCTTTGAATATATCACTGCTGCATTAACCTAAGCTACATGGTATTTCCTACCAAGGGTTGGATCAGTTGTCCAGCTTCCAAAGCTTCAGGGCACCTAACACTCATCCCTAGACTCTGCCTTGTATAAGGGAAGCAAAAGAAAATTAGAAGCTAGGGCATCAAAATCCAGAGCTTTCTTACCTTAGCAGAAGGAGGCTTGAACCCAGCTAAATGGCATCTTTCCTAGTTAAATCCAACACTATGGGGAAAAAAATGGGAGTGGAGAGATGCTGCGTCCAAAGAAGCAGTTGCATTACATTTACTGTTATGGTATGTTTTATTTACACAACTGTACTACGGTGAGTCCTACAGTATCCAAAGCTACATGTGATGAATACCATAGTTTGGACAGCAAGGAATGAGGAAGATGGATCAGAATCCAGGAGTTCCTGTAGAATAGTCCTAGCAAAGCCTGCTCTTGGCCTAGAGAAGGAATCTAGTTTGCAAGTATGCAGTGCTTAGTAAAAGCATGTAAGATTGCCAAGATGTTAATTGTACTATATTCCTAGAGTCCACCCCTTTTCAAATATTTTCAAAATTGGATAAACCAATGGTAGAATGGGCCCTGACCTTTGCTGAAAGTGACTTGCTATGGTGAATAAAAAAAGGAAATTGTCTGAGACAGCCATTCAAATATTATCTGCCTTGACATTGCTAGTCCCCTTTTCTTACCTTTGTAGGAGACAAACAGCTGATCGGCAATCCTGAATTTTTTTGCCCTGACAATAAAGTATCTGAGTTGCCTGTAGATGTCCAGAGTGTATAATAGTCTTGCTGTGTTGATGTTTACCTTTGGAAAGAAACATGGAGATAAATACCAAAGGCTTAATAACAACTCTGAAATTACCTTATTGCACATAGGAAGGATTTGTTGTCAAAGTAACGCTATCTTTTGAGAAAAATGAGATAGGGATGCCTCCTAAGAGCTTGCAACTCAGATACTTTTTGCAGAAGTCTGAGCAATAAGTTTATACTGTTTTCCCGGATCTTCTTCTTTCAGCTTTTCCTGGTTAGGGGTCACCACAGCGGAACTCCGGTCCGCTAATGATTGGAAGTAGATTTTACGGTGCCGAGGTACCAGCCCAATGCCCTACCTTCAATGAAGGCACGCCCATTCACGCATGTCTTTTGAATGCCACTTGAACACGGGGAAGACATGCAGACTCCACACTGAAAGTGCTCCAGCCAAGAATCGAACGGGAGAACCTCTTGCTGTGAGGCGACAATGCTACTGCTGCACCACCGCGGCATACATGCTGTTTTCCTAGATACGAATCTCAAATCAGCCTAATGAACTAGTTCAAAAGGAAACAGTGTAAGTTCTTCTGGGAAAAAAACTTAAGAGCCCAACAAGAAGCCACCTTATTTCTAGGTGGTTGTAAATGTAGTACCCTTTCTATAAACAGTTTGACTTGAGGATGGGTAGAAAAGGGGTACCTGATGGCAGACAAGCAGATATGGACAGCCATGAATTTTAATAGAATAGAAGGAAAGGCCAGAGGATTATAACTCACACAATTATTAACAAACCATAGGGGTTATGACCTGTAAAGGGCCCTGGTCTTCACTAAAGCATCAAAGAAACACTCTTTATACTTACCCATATATGATTTTCTAATAACAGTTGTCTTTGTCATTTTTAATTTCATTAAAATTCTGTTATCCATGCAGTCACCTGAAAAGGTTGAAGGCTGAGGTGTATCAAACAACCTCTGTCTTATTTGAGTAGGTCCATTCTGTGAGAAAGCTTGGATTAATTGCCTTGGCCATTTGCAGAAGAAGGGAGAAACATTGTTGTTCAGATAAAAAGGGAGTAATCACAATTATCTTTAGGGAGCCCTTCTGGATGTGTAGAAGAACCTTGGTTAGGGAGGAAAGGCCAGAATATCATAGATGAACATTCAAGCTCTTGGAAATTAAAAAGCATCTGTTTTCCACTCCTGATTGAAATGACTCTTCCAGCACAATACCTGTAATTTTCTGCTGTGTCTGGAGACAAACAGATTTACTTGAGGACTTCCCCACAGATGGAAAAATTATTAGGAGACCTCTGGGTTCATCTTCCATATGTAATGATCAGTCCTGGTCCTACTCAGTCTGCAACAATATTTTGTTCTGACAGAATGTAAGAATTCTGGTGGGAGAGAGTGCACTGAGTCACTATATCCCAGAATATCACAGGAAGTCTGCAAAGGGGTATAATCTGGATTCCCCACCTGTTTGTCTATGTACCATATCACTGTGGTGTTACCTGTGATTACTAGCAGGGGCATGGAATCCAAAGATGGTTAAGAGATTGGACAGCATTTATTAAACTGCCATAATTTCTTTTAAATGTGTGCATTTTAACCTGTCTTGTTTGATTCAGAAGCCTTACACTTTTACTCCCTTTGGCACAGCTCTCCCAAGCAAAGTCTGATGCACCTGTTGTTACAAACTAACTAGGGACTAAAAGTGAGAAAGGAAGACCCTGGATGAGAGACAACTGATTTACCCAGCAAAGTAAGCCCCTCTTCACAAATCCCAGCAATGGAATTTGAGATGAAAGTGGGTGCCAGTATTGTGTTCAAAATGATTTGTGAAACCACTGAGTCTTCCTCATGGTAAACCTGGCCAAAGGACTAAGAATAGTGTAAGTCATGAAATGTAGAATTCTGAAATAGTCCCTAGCAGAAGGCCAACTCGGGTTGGAAAATATCAGAAATTGTATCTTGTAACATTTTATTTTTGTGTTGAAGAAAAAAAAGACATCATGAGTGTTGTATCTAGAAGCCATCTCAGAAATACTAACATGTGGAAAGGAATGAGAGAAGATTTCTCTTTGTTCACCTGAAATTCCAGGTTGAGGAAAGTGTTTATTAACCAAGCCACAGATTCTTAACAGCCTGATGAGGAATCTGCAAAAATAATGCAATAGGCTTAAGTACAAGAAAATGTGAATGCACTGTGGTCTGCAATGGGCTATTATCAAAGCCAGGTGATTTGCAAATACTTCTGGAGATGTGGCTAACCCAAACGGAAAAAACTTATAACTGAAAATGTGAACTATGCAGAGAAAATATAGATATCAACTTAAACATTTTAGGACTGAATAGAGAAGATTCTGAATTTTGGGATCTTGATGAGAAAGTTTAGAAACATAAGGCCTAAGACATGTTTCCAGGTTCCTTTTTTGGGTAACAAAAAGTTTATTGATTAAAATCTTTTTCCTCTTAGGCTGGGAATAACAGAAAGCATCTCATATAGTATTGCTGGGATGAGGGAAGTCTGATTGAGAAAATGTGAATTAATCCCTTAAAAGGGAGAAAAGGAATGCCACTGACAATAGTAACCTCTGAATGATACTCAGTACCCAAGAGTCTAAGGACATCTGATGCAAAAAAACAGAAAGTGAAGAGTTAGACACTCAGATAGTTTCACAGTATTGCCAGGGTAGCGAGGGAGAAATTTTCAAAATATTTTTGAAAAGGAGGATTGAAAAATCTGGGTAACCTCCTGAATTAACTTCCCCTTTAATGAAACCTTCCAGGGACTTCAGCAAAGAAGGGATGTAGGCACAGTACTTTATTCAAGTGAGCATTCAAAATCTCAGCTTGGCATCCTCCAATTCTTTGAATTACATTCCCATCGGCAGCTGTTATGTATATAGTCTCATAAGCATATTTTAAAGACAGTTTCGTAACAAGAGATATAGACTATAGTATAGGATTAGAGATACTGTAGCTTTTAATGGAGGAAAATCATCAATTAATTTTTTTATATCATCAAAGGAAGGCTGCAGAAAAGCATACATGTGAGCCTGACAATATACTATTCTGAAGGCTAAGGTAGAGAATACATAAACTTTCTTTCCAAAACTGTGAAAGGTTTTTCTCAGTTTAGCAGCAGACTTTTGTATATTTTAGGACACCTTATACAGTCTGTCTGATTTTCATAAAGCAGGAAAATGACCAGCCAACAAACTACTGTCTGTCAAAAAATGAATCTTCTAAAGCTGACAACACAAGAAGAGCAAGTGCACGATAAGGAAAAAAGTCACCTGTAACAGTTCATCATATCTCTGTACAGTTTACTGGATTTCTCTATGATCCTACTGGAAAAAAATCCCTCATTCTGGCAACATATCAGAAGTCCTTGCATAGGGAAAGGAATATGAAGAAAAACATTCCTTATAGTCATATTCCCAATACTGAGAAGAGAATAATTGAGAAACCCATTCTAAGTATAAATTCTGCCCCCCAAACTGAGAATTAGTATTTGTGTGAGAGAGGAAAACTTATTCTTTTAAAAAAAAAGAGAGGACTCAGCATTTATGGACTGAAAGGCTTAAATAATCCCCTGGTAAATCCTTGCCAGTCTTCCCCATGATCTCCATCTGTTTTATTTTTATTTATTTATCTTTTTTTGTTTGTTTGTTTTGTTTTGACACCCTCCAGAAAAGAGAGGGTTAAAGGATGATCCCTTTTATGGGAATAAAGCTCCTTGGAGCAGCTTAGCAAAGGAACATCCCCATTGTCTTCCCCGATCAAAGGAAGGGTAGTTATCCCTTACCCCAAAAAAGGAAACTGGACAACCACAGAGGATGTACTTACCTCCCAGTCCTTGGTGGCTTCTTGAGGAGCTGCTCTGGAGGGACTGAGAGAAAAATATTGGTGGTCTGAGAAAGAACAGATAGCCACCGCTCAGCAGCTGAGAAGAAGAGGAAGCTGAAGCAAATGCCAAAGCCTCCTGAATACATTTTTCAAAGATCTACCCAAACCAGATCTATGTCCTAGACTTGAAATGAGTCGCACAAGCTGACAGCACAGCTAGAAGAGTCAGAGGTGCATCTTAATTAAAAAAAAAACTACTTTCATTTGCAAAATTATTTAGAGACAGACACTAAACCCATTAGCCCCATTCCTACACAACAGCATTATGCAGAAGCAGTACATTTTTTTCCTAATAATTAGAAATAAACATAGACAATCTCCAGTGAAATATAGGTTGTGAGCAAGCAAACAAACACAAAAAAAGAGTGAAAGGCAGATAGTTGAGCTTACAAGTATCAGTAAAGATCACTGACAAGAATACTTAGTTTTGAAGTAACATTTTTCAATGACAATGCTCAAAACCAAAATTAGAAGTCCTTATGACTAAAATTTGAAGTAATTCACAACTTTTTTTCTCACAAAAAGGTAAATATTTTACAGGATTCCCTTCAGAGAACAGTAGCTAAAAAAAAAAAAAAAAGTTTCTAACAGAAATGTTTAGTGGCAACAATTAAAATTCATAGCAGTTGAACTTACATAAGACTTTTAAATTAAAGTAACTAGTTTCCTTCCTGAGATATAGATGTGGAAAGTTGTCCATGATACGGTTGCTGTCAATCTACCCTTTTATTTGTGCTAGTCAACATTCGATCTCTTGAAGCCTGCTGGGGAGCACAATCATCAGCAGTGAAAAAGTTATGAAGTTTTGGCACCCTAGAATCTGTATTTCTCCTGTTTTCCTCATGTAGGGCAGGGGCTGGGAGGTGTGAAAGGTATCCTGAACTTTAGAAGTCAGCCAGCTGGTTTGATCCTTGTCACGAAGCCCCATACATTTCAGGTCACTGTCGCAGAGTTCTTATGATGATTATAATGATGCTACTCAAGTACAGAACTGCCAAGGGAACAGTGATCTAGCTTAAACAATTATTTTTATGTTATGGGGCTTCATGTAGCAAAGAGTACTCTGTTATAGTCAAAATGTTTATCGAAAGACATCAGAGAACTAGTACCATCTACATTTTCAAATGTTGAGTTACCAGCTCCTGACAAGGTTTTTGCAAGATTCAGCATATGAAGCACACCTGAAAGAAAAAAAAATGTCCTTTTCAATGGCTTTCAATTTAAGCAATTTTCTGAGAGTTAAGATATAACCCACAGAAAAGTGACTTATTTAGATTTACAAGACACTGGGCAAATGGAATGTTTTGAGACAAACGACAGTACAGCTGCTGTATATCAATGCACTTTATCTCTTAAGAGAAATTAAAGACAATGTGATCACAATGACTTACAAGATTACAAAACAGAGCGTGCATTCAATGTAATATTTTAACATATTGGACAGAAGGTTGTAGTAATGGGGATGACTGTGACTTTAATGCCAGGTATGATCTTTTACAAGTAAACGGTGATACTACTGGGAATTTGCCTGCTGCCAGAGGTCAATGCACAGGAGATTTCAAACTTAAAAAAATATATATATATATTTAAAAGAATTTATCTATCTCTCTGTATCCATCATTCCACAAACCCTTTTTCTCATTTCTACATGTGGGATCAGGGTGTCATTTCAAAAGTGACAGTCATCTAAAGCCAGGTTTTACACCACCGGGTGGCTAGCCCTGCTATGGTAGTTCACACCACACTCTTGCATGCTCTCTATATACGTTTGTGTGTGTATCTGTGTGTCATTCATTAGACTGAGAACTCAGAATATCGAAATGAGGAAGTTGCCCTTTTCTCACTGTTCTGTAAGCCCAGACTTCCCATATATAATTAGCAGGGAGTGCAAGGAGTGCGGTGGGGGGGGGGGTCTTTCATCTTGCACTAAAAAAGGTTTCAATATTTTGAGCTGTCGATATTTTGAGTTGTTGATACTATGAGCTATACAAAAAATATCTAATGTTCACAATATCAACAGTTAAAAGCACCTAAACCCAAAATATTGATAAAAGCTAAGTACATCCCAAACTAATATATTGCCATGGGGCAAGTCCCCGTTTAACACCCCATGGACGGAGATTGCATCCCACATCCCCTACTAATTATGTTTACCAACAACAAGATTGCACCTCAATGAGGAAGGGGCATATATACTTCCAAGGTGTAACTTGAATTTTGTTAGTATTTTGTGCTAAGTTCTATGACATATGATAATCCTTTCCTTAATAGGGAATTATGTACTGGAGCTAAAGCAACAGTAGGGAGCAACATGCTAGGGACAAAACAACATTGGTTCAATTCACCCCAGTTCTTTATCACATTCTAAAATTCCTTCATCTTTATTTAAGACATTTACATGAATAGCCTGAGCATTTATTGTCACATTTTAGCTTTTGAACCCTCCTTGTTTACATCTATGATATCCTATAAAGCATGTCCCCTATTTACAACATACTGCACTTTGTTAGAGGGGAAGTATTCACACTTTCAGGTTCAGTGCCTGTACTCAATGAAACAATCATCACAGAATCATTGCATTTTAAAATGGGCTGTGAACCCCTTTTCACTGTTCCATCTATTTTAAAATTAGGCTTTTATTTTATTTATTTTTTTGTAAGGAGAATGAAGCTTTAGTTGGCATTTAGTTAAGTAAATGCTTCGATGATTTTTATAATCGCTATGACTCTATTAACTGGGAACCTACATGACACCAAACATACTGGCACAGAGATTTCTGGATTTTGTAAACACAAACTCCCTGGACCAGACCAACCAGAGGTGCAACCATACTTGATCTGGTCCTCACTAACATGGAAGAGTGCTGCATACCCCCTAGTGTAATGTTTTATCTGGTAATATCAGACAACAAAATGGTCTCCTTTGTAGTAAAAATAAAACCTGGACCCTAGTTGGAATATTCAGAAACTACTCTAAGGCTAACTTCCTGCTATTAAGTGATAACCTGGCAAAATCTGATGCCCCCATAAACCCTGAGAAAACTGCTGCCTATGCAGAACTGTTCACAGAAACCCTATACAAGCATATTGATGACTACATAGAGGTAGCTGTACCAACCAGGAAGACATGCAGAACTAACTCAAAAAGCAAGCTAACCTGATGGAATCACAAAATCAATAGAGTATATAATAGAAGAAAGAAAATCATGGCAAAAATTAGGAGGTGCAGTACCCAGCAGGACAAAAGCAATCTTATCAAACTAAACTAACAACTCAGAGGACAAATAAAGTCTACCATGGCCAAAGTTGAAGTAAATTTGGCCTTCTAGGCCAAGAACAACCACAAGGCATTTGTTAGCTATGTCTGCAACCTCAAAGGCAATACACAACTGTGTGCAGAGTGTATTGTAAATGGAGCCACCTATAATAAACCAGAAGATATAGCAAACCTGCTGGATGACAAATTCAGTTGCAACTTTATCATTCTCTCTCCTTCAACCTTCCCCCAGGAAATACCATCAAATATAACTCCCCCTACTGTCACTAAGGAATTGGACAGGACCTTAATGTTTTTTTCTAAGGCCAGGAACAGTGCCCAGGCAATATCTCAGGATGCCTTTTAAATATCATGAAACATGGCCTATCAGGCCCTCTGGAATTGCTATTTAACTGTAGCAATCAAACAGGCTTCATGCCTCATGAGTGGAGAACAGGAACAGTCATCCTTCTGCACAAAGATGGGCCATCTACATAACCTGAAAACTACAAACCCATAAGTCTCGCTAGTCTTATATGCAAAGCCATGGAAATAATTATCATGGAAATGATCAGTAGTGATATAGTTAACCTCCAGACACTGGACTCAACCCAGTTTCATTTTGTCAAGGGCAGGTCATGCCTACTTAACCTGGTGGACTTCTTTGAGAAGGTCACCAAAGCAATGGATGAGGGCAAAATGGTTCACACTGCTTACCTTGACCTGGCCAAGGCATTTGACACAATACCACACATGGGAATTGTTGACAAACTCAAGAGGATAGATACAAATCCATATGTCACTCGATGGATAGCCAACTGGCTCACAGACAGGATGCAGAAAATTTAAAATTGGGGAGTAAACCTCTACAAAGAGGTCATTCCCAAGTGGAGTCCCTCAGGGATCAGTCCTTGGACCATTCCTTTTTGGTATTTACTTCTCTGAAGTCAAGGTCAATGTCAGTGGTCTCTGGATGAATACATTTGCAGATGACTGCAAATTAAGAGCTGTCACTGAATCCCACACTGACACAAATGTCCTCCAGAAAGGGCTGACACAGACAACAACTGGTGTCAGAGGCATGGACTAAAACCTAATGCCAAGAAATACATAACAGTATCCTTTGGGAAGTCATCCATCCCTGATAACTATCATATAGACAACACACCCCTTAGAGCTGAGCAAGTAGTCAGGGACTTGGGGAAGCACATAGTAATCTAGCCTTTGACTATCATGTGTCTATGGTAGTGAGGAAATCACTCTATGTTGTGCACTTATAAACAAAGTTATGGTATCTAGGTCCAAGGAAGTCATTGTTCCACTGTATCCAGCATTCATCAAACCTGTCATTGAGTAGAAGGCCCCTGCTTGTAAATGTTTCATCTCTCAAGCTGCTGCTTACACTTTTGAAGGGTAACAGAACTTGTCAGAGATTTGGGATCCATGGCTAGGCATAAAAGCCCTTGTGATTATTAGCCTAGTAAACACCTATGAGCCTATAAAATGTCTGTAATTGGTTATTTGCTGCAGAAACATCAGTTTTAAGTCTAGGTAGGCTCTGAGCATAACATTTTACCTGTAAATCTACAAACATTAATGAGACCATATTCTGCACTATTCTCTTTTTAATTTGTATAAATGTTGTAACTGTCTATATAAATGGATGCCAGTTAATATACTGAATGTGTGTAAGGTTGACAGCTGTCTATCTGACTGCATATGGTCAATTAGGCAGCTGAAAAATAGGTGTGAGAGACTGCACA
Source organism: Protopterus annectens (assembly GCF_019279795.1). Taxonomy (NCBI): domain Eukaryota; kingdom Metazoa; phylum Chordata; order Ceratodontiformes; family Protopteridae; genus Protopterus; species Protopterus annectens. Next base: position 331,559,243 of record NC_056749.1, on the reverse strand, counting down.
AATTCAGAGGTTGAAAAATATTCCCTTGGCCTGTGTTTGTGTGATCTCTGATTTTGTATGTATAATAAGCAGAGTATAGAATGAGGCTTACCATTCTGCAAAAAATTATGTTTTATTTTTATTCTTTTTAGAAAATAAGAATTTGCATGCACTGAGGTTTTTCTTGGTGCATGCATAGTGCCATGTTTTCAACCAAGTATAGTTAACATTTCTTTCAGGTGACAGTTGACTTTGGGTCTTTTCACTAATAAATGGCCCACCCAATTTTATCTATATATTTGTACACATATTATATACAGATAGATAGAAAGATACAGATATAGGTGCATATATATCTATCTATATATATATATATATATATATATATATATATATAATATATATATATATATATATATATATAATATATATATATATATATATATATATATATATATATATATGTAGCTATGCATGTATGTATAGATATTGGTGTAATGAAATTAAATGAAACACCCCATGACTTGACATTAATAAGGTTAACCAAAAAAGTCGAGCATGCAAATGTCAACATTTGAGTCAGTTGATGTGGTATTGGGACTACAGTGCAAGATGCTGAGCAAATAGGATAATACTAAAGGTATAATCACATGCATATTTGGGTTTAGCAGGTTTCCAATACACTTGTGGATACAATAGAAAGTAGTTTAAGTAAGGCATTTGGCACTTAGGGAGTTATGCTCTAAGTTGAATCTATTAAATACTATGAGTGACAGGCTTTGAGTAGTGTGGATAATTATAATGCCACACATTATTTTTATATTAAGGAATCTGTATGTCCCCACCACACACACACTGTATAGGGAGCAATTGAGAACTGCATCAATGACAGTGATCTAGGAAGTAAGGGGAAGAGTCCCATGGATATTTTTAAATCTATTTAGTTCAGTTCGTTCCTTCATATGTAAACCTTTTCCTAGTGAAGGGGGAAAATTTTGATTTTCTCCCCAGAAGAATTTCATTTAGATCTTCATTAATCATCACCTCAGGGTATTCCTTTTCAAGAAACATTTGTTTTAATTTATCTATCTTTGAAAAAGGATCTTGATCATCAGAGATAATCCTGGACAACCTAACAATTTGGTCCTTAACTAAAAATCTTTTCTGCTTACACGTGTGACAACTATTAAAGTGTAGATAATTACTAGAAAAGGTTGGTTGTGTAAATAATCTAGATTTATCTTCCTCGTTGACTAGATCTTTTGTTAATGTTCTATCCAAATAATTGATATGGGTAATAGAATAGGTATAAGTAAATTTTAAAAAAGTAGTGGTACCTTGGATATACTTCACAAATTCTTTTAACTCTGTTCCATTTCCTTTCTAAATAATAAATATATCATCCAGGAATCTGAGGTAGGTTACCAAATAAGCATTTAATTTGGATGAAAAATATGTTCCTGTTCCCGGTGACACATGACTATGTCAGCATATAATGGGGTGCCAGCAGCAGCCAGAATTACCCCACTGGTCTGCATGAAGTATTCACCTTCACAGAATATAAAATTGCTGGAAAGTACAAGTTCAAACAATTTGCAAACCACGTTGATCTCATGATTAATTGCATCACTTTGTTGATTTAAAAAATCTCTAGACCATTTGATTCCTACCTCATAGGGAATGCAAGAAAATAAATCACAAACATTTTTTGTAATTAAAAAGCATCTGATATTAAACAATTTCAGTTTTAATATTTTCCCAAAGTCCCAGGAATCTTTTAAAATGTATTTGACTAACAAATTAAATTTCTTAATTTTAGTGTCATATATTTATACAAAGAGTTTTAGAGGCACCCACTGCTACAATGGGATGCATGAGTGGATCAATTACATCCTTGTGGACATTTAGGATACCAAATATACTAGGCACAATAGGAAATTGAACTTTTAACTATTGATAAGTATCAGAATTTATAAAGTTAAACTTAAAGTTTTTATTTTCCAGTGAGTACATTTCTCCTATTCAGAAACAAGAAGGACCAGAAATAGTAATAAAAACTACCTACAACCCCCTTCACCCTTATTGATTTTATTTGAGAAGAAATATACAGTTGATATACATAACTGGTTTGGCAACCACTGTGACAGGAGAATACATAATCTATCATATAATGTGAACTCTTGAAATAGGTTAGTATCAACAAAGAAATAAGACATATGAAACCCATTAAGGGTGGGTGGGGGAGACCATATTCATGGCAGCAATAGATTATACCAGTAAAATGTTTCAAATACTTAACAATGATGCACAGTATGTAAGATCATCCAAAAATGAGGAAAAATATTGCCCCTAGTAGGATTGATATATACCTACCGGAACTACTTCTGGAAAATGTTAGAAATTATTATACTTATCAACACTTAAAATTTCAATTTCCTATTGTAGCTATTATATTTGGTATCCCAAAGGTCCACAAGGACATATTTGATCAACCTATGTGCCCCACTGTAGGAGCGGGTGGATCTAAAGCTCATCCTTTGGCTAAATATATGATACTAAAATTAAGTTTCAGTCTTCAGTCAAAAATATTTTAAAAGATTCTTGGGACTTTTGGGGAAATATTAAAACTGAATTTTTTAATATCAACTGGTTTTTAGTTACAAAAAAATGTTTGTGATTTATTTTCTTGTATTCCGAATAAGGTAGGCATCAAATGGTTTAGAGATATTTTAAATCAACACAGTGATTTAATTAATCATGAGATCAACATGGTTTGCAATTTTTTTTAACTTGTACTTTCCAACAATTTTATATTCTTTGATGGTGAATACATCAGGCAGACCAGTGGGGTAGCTATGGGTGCTACTTGCACCCTATTATATGCTGACACAGTCATGTGGCACTGGGAACAGGAACATATTTTTACATCCAAATTTAATGGTTATTTGGTAATTTACCTAGGTTCCCGGATGATATATTTATTATCTATAAAGGAAATAGAGTTAAAAGAATTTGTGAACTATATCCACTATTTTTTTTTTTAAATTTAACTATACCTCTTCTATTACCAGTATAAATTATTAGGACATAACATTAACAAAAGAACTAGTCAATGGGGAATTTAAATCTAGATTATTTATAAAATCAGCTGGATCCACTTTAGTCTATAAACACAGTATACTATTAAAAATTGGACCTGAAAGTCATACTATCAAGCAACTTATCAGAAATAATTGGAATATATTACATGTTGACCCCAAACTTTAAAAGTATTTAGGGGACAAACCATTTTTTTTTTTTAAATACACAATAATCTCAAATAAAAACTGGAAAGAGATGTTACCATTTATAAAAATGATGTTTTGATTGACAAGAGGGAAACAAAAATGTGGTTGATGTAGACAGTGTAATTATATATTTGAGGATGATATTATTGAACCACAGTTAAGTATACTTTTCATTACCTTCAGGAGTACAATTGTAGAACAACAGGGGTGGAATATTTGACCTTTTGTGACTCTTGTTACTGTTTTTACAAAAGGAAGACTGAACATGCACTCAACAAACATATTTATGAACACCAGTATGACATTCAAAATAAAAAGAGACTAATGCACTTTAAAGGCACAAAATGGTTTGTGAAGGGAATACAAATGTTTTATTTATTTATTTATTTATTTATTTTTGTTCTGCAGCAAGTGCTAAAATCCCCCAGGGGTGGTCCCTACTTTTATGGCAAGTAAGACTGGATGCTAGCAAGAAGCCTGGGTTAAATGATGCTATTTCTTTAGCTTGTTTGTTAAAATTAAGAGCAGCCAAATTACAATTGAATTTTATTGTACATCCATTATATAACTTACATACTTTTTATTTTACATATTGCATTTTATATGTTTTAGGAGCAACTGTTTCTTTAAGATTTTATGTAATTTGCATTTTTACAACTGTCTTGGCACTCAATGGTCTTTCATTAATTGATCCAGAAATATTATGGAAGAAACACTAAGCTTTTCAGTTCTGATGAAATCCTGTAGTTTATGGGACAAAAGCGCTAAATTTATGATATAAATGTTTTTTAAATACTGACACTAATTCTGGGATGCTATTTGCCAATATTTTCATGGTTATTAGTCTTATCACTAGGCATTTTTGTTTTGGGTTACTAATGACCAGCATCATTGGAATAGGAACATATGGACATAGAAATATACTAGGCGAGCAATCACTGGGGCCATAATATCCCTAGCCATATGAACCTTTAAGTAGACTCTTTTCAAGTAATTAACAGTACTCACCTCCTAAAGTGACCAGGTGTGTACAAGATAACCCTGGCATAAATTGGCATCTACCTTTCCAATTATCAAGATTAGACTTAAAAGTAGCCAAAGCATTACTTTATTTGTATGCATAAGCTAAAAATACTTTGATCTAGGAACCAGTGAAGTATATCCAGTAAGTCATATTAATTTGTTGGTGTAGATTTAGGTTCTTAGTGTGGGTGTTTGTAGTGTCACTGGATTTGCAAAGAAATAGGAAGTCAAATAGGACTGGATGCTTCATGGCTCAAAAAGCAAGACACAGGTCACTTTGCAGCAGCTTGTAGGCAACTGAGTATAATGAGATTCATGCATATATATCAGGGCAGCTATAAGTTATTAGACCTTAATTTTTCTTGCCCAGGAAAATGTTAAGGCCTTTCCAACTGAGTGATACATTTGGCTTTGTGCGTACTAGAATAAGCATTGTATTCAATGATGGATCTAATAAGGGGGAAGTACAGTAGTAGGATAACTTCTTTGGATCATGCAGACATTACTTTGCAAATCAGCTGTGCCAGATAGAAGGATTTCCTGACTATGATGGAAACATGTTGATCAAATGAGAGACCATTATCTACATAAGTACATAGGTCTCTTATTACTGTATCTATCTAAACAACAATACAATTTATAACATATGAGGTTGGGGCAACTTTTTTGACAAATGCTACTATGCTGCCCTTTTTTATTTAGTCTGAAACTGTTTTTGATATACCGTGTATGTGCATATTATAGCCCCTGCTGGAGCTGTTTTGTAGCAGTGGGTGAGCAGATAACAGTGCCCAGTTTCCAGTCATCAGCAAGCTTAGCCAACCACACTGTTGATATATCAGTTTAGGTGTCTGCAATATAAATGCCAAAAAGGAGAAGGCCTAGAACTCATTCCTGTAGCTCCCTACTAGCCACAATTACATTAATAAAGGCAACTTTTACAAATTGGCATCTAATGGGTAGAGATAATTTGTAATCCAGTGGACAATATAGGGATTTACAAAAAAAAAAACACTTTTCATTTTGTCTGTTTGTTTATTAATTTCTTATTCAGGTAACTGAACATTTTCACTGTTTCTTTCAGCCACGTCCAGTCATCAAAATAGTAAACTTGCTATGCAAGATTATTTGCTCTCTCCACTTGTTGTTGCAATGGTGCAAACTGTTTGTGATCCTACTACAAATCCACATCAGTATGGAGACTGTATATATTTGTATACTGTAAAGGTGTACATTTTTTGCTGATAACTTGTTAGTTTCCTTAATATGCCTAGTATATCACTAAATAATTCTGAACACAGGTCAGAGCCTCTTCCACTGTTTCAGCGTATACTAGTAAGACTTCTAAAATTCAACAACTGAATTTCATTTAATCCAAGATGAACAACTTCAAGAATATTTCCTTTTCTGTAGACCAGCATTTATTACATTTCTGCATAAATAATGAGTGCCTTCAGTAGACTCTACCCTCTCATCTAGTTATGAAATTATTTTCTACACAAAAACCTCATTTTTAAGTAGAATGCTTAGGCAGACAATATGTCTTACATGGTGTTATTTAACAAACTCTTACAGTCAGTATTATTTTCTAGTCCAAAGGTTTTTATCAATATATTGCACAGGAAATTAGTCAGCTTTCTCTAGGGTTGCATTTTCTTTTACTGTTAAATGGACAATTTCATAAGTGACAGTAATATTATCGCCATACCTCTCAACCTCTTAGCACAAGAAATATGGACAAAGCCTGATATAATGGGTAGACAAAGGCCCAAAAATAGGGACACATTTTAAATATTACTCCTATATACTTAAAAAAGTCACTAGAATAACAGGATTTGTGTTAACATTCATTTTCTGAAGGATATGAAGTCTGAAACTCAAATGCATGTCATCATCTAGTTCATAGGTTCATAGATTAGTACTCAGCTAACTGACCTTGCAAGCCATTTTAAGCCTAGTCAATTATCCCTTGTGTATCTCAAACCCTGCACCTAGTGTTTGCAAGGCAAACACCTTAACCATTAGGCCACCCTCCCTCCCACTAGTGATTTTAATCCTCATATAAATATGTTGCCCAGTGATTTGACAGAAACTCACACATTTTATGAGGAACAGACCAAAAAGTATGAGGTAAAAATCTGGGCATTCTGCAAAAATCTGGACAGTTGAGAGGTATAAAATACATAATCCTCCCTTTTGCCAACAGTCAAGTTATGTATTCTTCTCAATTAATAACACTAAAGATTTCATTGTATACCGAGGTCACTCAGCCTGCTTAAATGCAAAAGGTATACACACACTAGTGTTAGGTGGCTGACATATGTAATAGGCAGATATTTCACATAGCTGGACACTCCCTTCAGCTGTTCTATTTGGTAAAAATGATCTAAAGCACATTTGTAAGCATAGATTATGCTTGCCAACATGATTTTGGTGTAATTAGAGATATATTTTCAAATACAAAATGCTGTAATCTGGTTTTCAAAAAAGTCAAGAGAAAATTTTGTAGATGATCAAAAGGACCATCAAGGGCATCTTGTAGATGTGGAGATGCTATCTATAGTAGAATTCAACAATAATAAGTTATGCACAATAGAAAATGGACTAAAACGGTGCTCTGAAAGTTGAGTGACAACTAATGAAAGTGGTTTCAGGTTTGCTGAATCAAAGTGGCACAATCTGAGACATTTGAAGATTATTCTAGTAAGGTCCTAAAAAACTATGCAGCAAACAGTGATGGATGCAAGGGTTACCTTAACAGAACTGAGTAGTCAAACTGCGCACATTCAGCAGAAATTTGTCAGTCTGAAATGCATATCTAGGAGGTTTGACTATTTAAAATTCGAGAGAAGTAAAAGGGCACAATAAAACTGTTACTTAAAGAGGCTACTGGTTATTGAGAAAGAATATAGATTGTAATCATCTGTAGCACAATTTTTTGGCTGGTCAAGAGTGATTTTTGTACACTTTACCACTTGGTATGCACATGAGTATGTTTTGTTTTAAAAGTAGCAGCTATGAATGTAATTAATGGTGTAAGGAAGGTTAGTGTTCATGACTCATGATTTCTGGATGATCACTGTTCAGCAAAAGCCTCTGCTTTTGGGTGTCATTAAGGAATATACATTGTGCATGTTAACATACATGCTGCCATTACCAACAGTTTTGAAATTATTTTATACATCAGGAATGCAGGTGTTACATTGTCTCAACCTACAGTGGACAGTGTGCAACGGTTGCCATCTATTTATGCAATATGAGTGAGGAATGAGTGGTTTTATATCCTGGGAAAGTTAATGACTGTCTTAAAATTGTTGAACTGGAGAGGGCTGTGAGCAACAGTATGAGCAATGAAAGGGTATGGTGGTTTTCATCTGATTTTTAGTTGGTATGTGATGTGAAGATATACTTTCAATGGTTCAATGAGGATATTTTAGGGACTGTCATGTCAGATATAATTTTCTGAAATGTTGTAGAAAATATTAATACTCTTTTGAATTTCATAGCTTATATTTTTATGTAACTGTGTTTTAAGGAGTTGGGTTTAATGTTTTTAGTGCATTAGTCTTCCAATTACTATTTTAGTGAATCTTAGATTTTATTTTAAGTTTATCACAAACATGTAAAATAGCATTTTTTGAAACATTTGGGCCATAGTAATTTCCATTTCTACTCTTTTTCTGAGCTTGTATGCTTCATCAGACTCAGGGGAATTTATACCACTGAGGCAATGTGCTCAGCTGTAGCATGCTTAACAGACACACCATAGATAATACAGAATGATTCCAAAGTTATGGATTTTAATAAGTAATTAACTGTCACTTTGTTTCACGAGTAAATGTTTGAATATCTTACATGATATATGATACTATTGATGCAATTATTAGCAAATAAAAATGAAATTTGTAGTGTATACTATAAAGACATTTGCAGAAATATTATATTAACTTAAGCCAATGAACAATAGGATATGTAACTTTTAAAATCTGCAAGAGTGATTTTGCAGATGTTTGTAGTATTAAATTATTAAAATTCTTATTCCAAATGAATCACAAAGATAATTTCAAGTCAAACTGATCAGTATAGATCACTGAATGTAAACTAGTTACAACTGCCATCTGCCTTACTGGTCTAATGAACAGTAAAACTCTTTCACAAAACAAGACAGCATTTCTAAAAATAGTCCTAAGAATACAAACATCAGTACTCAGAGCATAAGATGCTAAAACAATCCAATACCCCATTATTTTAGACTTCTGAAAAGTCCAGCACTGTCAGCTGTATTAGGCAGATATGATAAACAGAAAATAGATGTTAAATATTAAAGCTGTACAGAAGGTTGCATGAAATCGGTGACATTTCATTGCATTGTTTGCATCTTCTCATACTAAGAAAGCTACACCCTAACAATACCTTACTGTTTCTGTATACACTTTTAAATACTTGCATTTTAGTTTAAGCTTAACAAGAAAAGCATATTTAAATCTATGTAGGCATCTCCCCAACTATACTAATTCTGATGCTGTCCTATTCATTTCTCGGTGGTACCACAGATATCCTACACAAAATAAAGTACAGAAACTTCTTTGGGATTTAGGAAAATCATACAGTGACTGATTTGTTTAATTGTGATTGTGTGCAAAAGGAGCAGAATTTGAAAACTATTTCCAAAGAACCAAAGTCCATATAACATACTTAATTAGCTCATTTCACCTCCTTCCCCATTTACTTATATAATCAATACTGAGATCATGACACAGGGGGATTTTACTGTCAGGAGCCAAACACTGTTTTAACCATCAGCAGATCTGCACACAGTATTATTCACTGCAAAGGTGCCCTAATCTCTTCTATCTGCTTTTGTATTAGGTAAGCAGCAACAATCTTATTTCCTCTCCACTTTCCAGTCAGACTTTATAAACAGAGTAGGGCATATTTGCTCAACCTGTATTACATGTCTATCATAGCATATTGGATTGCAGATCAGAACTTATAGATTTCCTTAATGGTGCATATACACTTAATCTAATTCCTTTTTAGATAGTGCACTTACAGCTCTTTTTATTAAAATTTATTATTTAAATTTATCTATTTATCTATCATTTAAAATCTGTTGTTGAAGAAAGGATCATACTGGAAACATTTTATATATAAAAAAAAAAAAATAAATATATATATATATATATATATATATATATATATATATATATATATATATATATAAATCAGCCACTGGGTTCAAAATTCCTATTCTTTTGGAACCTACCATCCTATGTCATGCAATTATTTACATGTAATTTGTCTATAATTTGAAATGTAGGAAATTTTGTTCATAGGCTGGCTAATATTAGTTTAGTACTACTAAACCAGGTTGACTGTCTAATGATAAATCAGTCTCTGGTCAATGTCAGTATGCTACTTGCATATATTGTAGGAAAACCAGGTATGTTGTTGTTTGCTACTTATTTGTGTTTTATTAAGCTTAAAGTTTACTGTGATCCACTTTCATCCTCTTTCTGTCACAATATAATAAAATTGTGCGTGAATGTCTTCTCTAAACATTAGCAGACAATGCAAACCTGCAGACTTAAGAGAAGCAGGCCTAAACTGTCCAGAACAGATTTGGTTCTGGCACAGTATTTCTGCAGGAAATCATCTTCTTAAACTAGAATATTAAATTCTCTCAGAGCACATCTGTGTTACAGTCTCCTCATTCTCTTATGTAAAAGTAAATTATACAGGAGGTGCAGTTTTATTCAGAAACAGTCTCTCTTTTTATGCCTAAAATAATACATGTCTGTTGAATATCAAGGAAACTCTTATAGCAATTAGAGCACCTCATGATGGAAGTGATTCAAAATAATCAAAGCTCATTTGTTTCTCAGTATGAGAGTCAAAGCAGAGCATGAGTTTTTAGCCCCCTTTTACAATGAATTCAGTGAGATGCAATTTTTTTGTGGCAATTATGGCTACTTGCTTAGCTTCCGATATTCCACAGCTAACAAGTAACAATGCACCCACTCTGACTTAATTACTAAAGTATATTAACTCTTATTTCACAATTCATACTCCTACACATAAAATGACACTTCATAATGAATTGCCTTTTTTTACATATTTTCTTTTTTGGTAGTACTTATTGCAGCCCAGGTAAATCCTTTCTCAAAACTTGGAAAGTACTGCCACACTTACTAAAGTAACCAGAAATATAAAGTTGATATACTTCTACTTAAACCTTGTAGCCATCCTTTTCCATCCACCTACCATATGGAGACAATGCCCTACTACATTTAATACAATCAACCATGACAAAAAATTAAGAAATATGACCTTCAGAGGTACAGCTACATAAATCTATACTGCCTCATCATGTGCTTAAACAATGCTTTGCATTTTCTAAATGTGAGAAAACGAAGAGCTATATGCATGCAGAGAAATACTACAGATGTAAAACATCCAAGGTTAAAATGTCATAGCTAATTCACCACAAAATATTTTTTTTCCCTTGAGGCATCTCCTTTAATGCTATATATACTTGCATTATACCCAGCTAATATTTATTAAAGCAAAAGGCATTGGTTCCCTAATTATCTCTTTGTTGTCTTCTACTGTGCAAGACAGGAATAAAAATCCAGTTTCATTAAACAGACAACTGCATGCATGATGACATAAAACTGCAGTAACTATATGGTTCCTTCACAGTAGCCCATTTAATAATTTAGGTATGAGTTCATTCTTCTGGGAAATCAATACAGGGGCAATAGGTGCTGATTTTATTGTCTGCTTGAACCAGACACCCTTGGGAACACAGGCTGAACTTGGCTAGGCATGTAAGGGCCCTGGGGCTGTTAGCCTAGTAACCTCCTATGATCCTATGAACAGTTTTGTTACTGGTGAGTTGCTCAATGCTCAGAACAAAGTCACTGGGAGATCGCTAACATCTTGTAATGGTGGGTATACTCAGACAATAGCTCTGAGCAAAAAAACAGAATGTTTTTGTGCTCTGTACCCTTGAGAGTGTCCCTGTTTTGAGGAGCAACCTCTCAAGGTTTTAGATGTTTTGAGGTCAATAGCTGTGTCTTTTCAATAAGATTTGATAACTTACAGTAAACTCATTCCATTAAAATTCTTACCTCATTACTCGTGATTTATTTATTTATTTATTTTGCTGAATTTCATAAGCCATTTCATATATTACACTGCATCCATTCAATGTCAAAAGCTCAAACCTAACATCAACTTGCCAGACTTTTTTATATTTCTCCATTGAAATTTACTGCATAAATTGTTTTTTTCCTGGCCTTTGTTTAGTGCCCCAGCTAATCTTCCCCTTCTCACTCCATCTTCCGCCTTTCTGCTCTTCACTGCTTACAGAAATTTACACCAGTTTAATCAATCATGCAATTCCACGTAAGTGCCTAAGACATGGGACCATTTTCTGCAAATGCAGAGTTATGTTGTCAGATTACATAAGAGGTTCATGCATGAACATATTAATTTCATCAAACAATTCCTAAGCATTATACCCCTATAGCAACTAACACTCATTACAGATGGCAAAAGATCATATATATTAAATCAGTCATACAGATAAGACTACTGTGGTTATTAGTGACAACAGACCTCTGTTTATTTCAGAGTAGTATAGACTTCTTATAACATCACTCAAGTTAAAAGTGGTCAATATCCAGCTCCCAAAAGTATGACAGAAAGGCTTGACCACACCCTTTATGAAATATATTAAGGCTATGAACATAGGTGGGCATTCTTATACAAAGTAAAGTGGATAATTTCCTATTTATATAACAGTTCCGGTCAAGCATTGGCAGACAAAAATATGGAAATACCGTTAATGAATAGGAATCTAATATCACATTTAGACAAATTAAAACTAGATGCCTGAAGAAAGGTTAAAGAGAAATAACCAAATGTCAGGAAAGAGAGAGAGATTTTTTTTGTTTGTTTTGTGGGACAGGAAGTTCTCATATTTGACTCCAAAGAAGAAAAATGATACGAGTAGCCACCAGAACTGGTATTTTATCCTAAAGAATGCATGTTAAAAATGAGACTGGAAAAATACTGTCAAACTTAATCACTTTGAATTTTTTTTGTTGTTTTCTCAGTTGTTTGGAAGGGTTTGAGGGATTGATGTATAATGGAGAGGTGATTGGATTCACTCATGAACTTTTTTATGTGAATTGTAGCTGATAAACTGCTCATTTGCATGGCCTTGTCATGAGAACCAGCTTGAAGCAGCTTAATTAGAGTCATGAGCACTTTTGTGATTCTGTAGGAGTTCTGAAAATTCTAAGAACTGTCTAGGTTATTTATTCCTGTCTAAAAGTAAATAAATGCTAAGATGTCAATGTATACACGTTAGATAATAATCAAAGACAGTGGGTTGCATTCTTAACCGCTGTCAGTTATTATATAGTTCTAAATGCTTGCTGTATACCAAAACAGTAGTTTATATACTAGCCTATAGAATGACACTTCTGATAAAAAAAAATTTAGGATTGTGTTTCTCTGTTATTCTCTCTCTTTTTAATGATAAGAAAACTTAATATCTCAGAACAATTTATTATGGAAAGTTTGAATCTTAAAAGGGAAAATTTTTCAGATATTGTACATATACTATTAGACATAACATTTGAGGAAAAAATAGGAATTATTCTAACAGTAGTACTAGATTAAAGAGTTATCAAATATATATAAGGGTAAATATAAATGTGCTATTATATGATACTCTACATTAGGATTGTAGCTAAAGTATAAAACCTAGGAATATATTAATAGTACAAGATACAGCATACAAAAAGAAATAGAGATCAGAATATGTAAATGTGTTTATTGTTATAGAACATAAATATGACTACAAAGGTGGGAGGTTGACATACTAGTTAATGTGTTCAACTTATACGTACAAGGTGCAGGGTTTGATTCTCACATAGGGTAATTGGCTTGGCTTGGAATGGCCCACAAGAGCAATTAATTTAGCACTAATTTATGAACTTATAATCCTGCGAACAACTTTACACATAAATAAAATAGAAAAAATGTAAAATCATCTGACCTATAAATTAATAAAATGAAAATAGCAACTATCTTCCTCCCTATAGTAGACCAGGGAAATAATGTGAGCTCTAGGGAAAGATGATTATAGAGACATTCAGTTTGGTCAACTTATAATAAAGATTCTAAACACATGTTTAACTCTGGTTCATAATATCTCACTGATGCGCTTTTTTAAGATGATGCATACTAAAAATATGAGGCACATTAATACGAATCAGAAGCATGAGCTAAGCATTGTTAGCCTAATGGAGAGTTTGAGAGGTAGTTTGATCATCTTTTTCAACAAACTAGCAATACATTATTCCATGGTAACATGCTTTAGGGTTATATCATTAGGTATTTTTTATTTGTTTCAAAAGTTTTGTCCATAGCTAAATATTTTGCGTTTATATCATGCTATCGAAAGATGAAATTGTGAATGCTATTTCATCGAACCTAAAATATCTAAACCATAAAATATCAAACATTCAGAACAGTAATTTTTTTCCCATGGAAAAATTTGCTATTCTGAAACACATACACACAACACAAGCACACCAAACAAACAGCAATCCACACACATACACTTAAAATCCTACATCTAACCTTACACTAAACTGTACATACAGTACTATCTATCCACTTACCTTATCCCAAACCCTAACCCTAAAGTCTGTCACTATCGCACACTCACCTGACCTGCACCATAACCCTATCTCACTTAACCTGCCCCAACCCTAACTCACCTAACCCGCGCCCTAACCCTAACATCCACACAATCGCACACTTACCTGAACCTGACCTGAAACTTTCCACCACAGCGCTGAAAATAGCAAAGCCACAGAAACGGCCAACCAAATTCTTTCCCTAGAAAAAAATTTGGTGTTCTGCAGCTTCGCTATTTTTAGCGTTCGCTGAATAGGGGTTGATATTAGAACATTCAAAGTTTTAAAACTTCGATATTCTGATATAGACCCAAATATTTCAGATTGCTGCATATAAAATATAAAATATATAATAAGCTCTGCACATAAATGTTATTTCATTATACCTGTGTTTTTTTCTTTCTTATATAAATGTCTGATTTTAAATGCATATCTAGTAATATTAATGGACTGAATAATCTAGCAAAGAGGAGTCTGTTCAAATACTTTGCAGTTACATAAAGCTCAAATAGTATTTATACAAGAAACACATTTACTTAATAAAGATGTAAATAATAAAGCAAAGAAATGTGACCTATCAGGGCCACTGGACTCCTTCTGGCAATCTTTGTGCCATGAGAATGAAAAACTGCAATGGTCATTCCGCAGCACACAGGAAGGTTTCCAACAGACCTTAGGAACTACAAAACCATAAGTTTCATATGCAAAGCCATAGAAAAAAACTACCATGGAAATGATTAATAAGGACATAAAAAACTTCTAGCAAGTGATCCCTCTCAGTCTGGTTTTGTCAGGAGCCGATAATGCCCATTCAACCTAATAGATTTCTTTTAGAAGGTCAATGAGGGATTGAATGAGGGAAAAATGCTGCATAGAGCCTACCTTGACCTGGCTAAGGCATTTTATACAATACCCCTATGTTACTCATTGGATAGCTATCTGGCTGTCAGATAGGACCTAGCAAGTTGGGACAGGGGAGACCAACTCCTCAAAGAGACTGATCACTAACATAGTACCTCAGGGCACTGTGCTGGGTCTGCTCCTTTTTTGTATCTACTTCTCAGCAGTCAAGACCAATGTCAAGATCTTCTGGCTGATCATGTCTGCACATGACTGCAAACAAGAGGATATAGACTCCCCCACGCACTAACACAGACAAATGACTGGTTTCAAGGACATTGCTTAAAAGTCAAAGCCAAGAAATGCATAATAGTACCCGTTGGGTCAACCACTCTAGAAAACTACCTAGCACACCCCTAAAAGTAGGAATAAAAGTCAGGGACTTGGGTACATATATAGATAGAAACTTGGCTTTTGACCAACATTTGTCTAATGTAGTAAGGAATTTATTTTATGTTGCTCAACTTATAAACAAGGGCATGGCATCTAGGTCCAAGGAAGTCACTGTTCAACTTTATGTGGTTCTCATCAGGCCCATCATTGAGTACAACTCCCCCCATTGGTATTTACCAGACCAGACACATGCAACAACTGGAATGTCCTCAGAGGTTCCCACAAAAAGAATACAGGGCATAATCAACATGTCCTATGCGGACCACCTCAAAGCCCTAGCTCTATACTCTGTTTACTACAGACTGTTCAGAGGTGATCTATGTTTGGATTACAAGGCATCCTTAGATCCCACTCTGATTGACCTTTTGCATATCTGGTAAATTAATTACATCAGAAATACTCAATCTAGGGATTTAAATTTTGCTTGTGACATACATAAAACACACTGAAGGGACAGGTATGTGTCTCAGAGAATTCTGCTTCTCTGGAACAGGCTTCTCATCCATGTGAAGCAGATCTCATCACAACCCTATTCAAGAGAAACCTGATCAAGCAGATTGGAAATTGGAAATGCACCTTGGGTCTAGTACCTATGTTTTTAATGGACAGTGGCAATGTATACATTTTCCCCCTGCCCTTCACTGCATGAAATACACATAACACCAATCCCTCCATGACTTCTTTATTTTCATTTATTACTTGCTATATTTCTGCATTAGTTTACATCCCCTTCACATATAGATGTCATCTAATTTGTTTTCTCCAAATCCCTAACACTTTGAGTTTTCCTACTGGCCCTTTTCTCCCAGTGTATTTTGTTCCCAGTATCATAGATGGGACAGTATCCTATGATGATCTCTCACTGGCCCTTACACTTTTAAAAAGTCCATCATCTTCTGTAATACTTCCTGGATTTCACCATTCTCCCATATTGTTTTTCCTTTATCAAGCTATCCTTGATCTTACTAAGGCATATTACTTCCTACCCAAATACCTATATATTTACTCTATCCTTCCTTTTTCTACCCACCGGTTGTTTCCTTCCTCTAATAACAACCTGATTTCCTCTCCTAATTTCCTTTTTTTCTGTCCATATCTACAAAACTAATTACTGCCATATACATTCATGTTTTAGCCCAAATGTCCCCTTCACCTGTTCAAATGGTATCCATTGCCTTCTCTCCTCCATACTTTTCTATCTGTTCTTTATAGCTTAACTCTTTTTATCACAGTCTATCAGTGTATTCATAAATATTTGTCATTGCCTCTCACTCTGTATTCTCAGATTCTAGTCCTTTTTGAACATCTCACTATCATCTCCACTTTCATAAAATTCCTTATTCCTACATCTGTTACCTTCCCATTTATGTACAAATATTTCTTACTCCTCTATTCATTATCCTCCTTAGCCTTCCATCTGCTCTTACTCGTTTTCAGCACATTCAGTCTTTGTCCTTCATTCACTGCTAAATTGTACCTCTTAAATGCAAGCATGCCATACCTTCCTGCCATTTTCTGGGCCTTCAATACTTCCTTGCTATCCCAACCTGTTACACATTTTCTATATTTTAGCTGTCATACTATCACTGATTTAATCAGCAATTGCCTAAACATATATGTTTCTTAGGCTAGCACCATTATTACTCCTTGCACCTCTCTTCTTCCACTTAGCATGCTCACCCAAGTAGTCTTTTTGTCAAGTATTGTCTTAATCATGTCACTTAATTTCTCACAGTTTTCTTTCATGATCACTCCTGCTGTCAGTTCTGCTTTTGTTTCTAAGTAATTTCCTTCCTTTTGACTATGGCAACCCCACCCCCTTCAGATATCACTATTACTAATGATTTTTGGGGTGATACACTAAATCTGATTCCTTCCTGAATTCTTCAAAAGTTTTCAGCACCTAAGGTAACATCCCTCCTATATCTTCCAATAATGACATACAGTAGTCCACAAACAAATGTGTACTACTATTTTTGGCTTCTTGCTCCCAACTGTCCATCAATATATTTATTCTCTGAGTCACCTACTCCATGATCAAAACAATAATCTGCAGGGACAGTAAACATGTCTACATTATTCTTCTCCTGAATCTCACAATATTTGATAGACATCCAATTACCCTAATTGGTACATTTGATTTCATATATAATGCTATACCACTCCATAGAACCCTTCTTCTCCCGATTCTTGCTTCAGAGACATCATTGTAAAGTCCTGACTTACTGAAATAAGAGTCTTTTTGATATTCACCAGCACCACCTCTGTCCCTTTTATTTTTTTCTTCTCACACTAAGTCATAAAATTTAGCAACTGTCTCCAATGATTTGTGAATGGCCTACATCAAGCAAAACACACTTTTGCCTCTACTACTAACTTCAGTAACAGTTTTGAAAGTTAGCTGCATAAATCCCAACAGTGAAGCTGCCATTAAGGCTCCCACATAACATCTCCTACTTGCTGCTACTGTACTCATGGAATCACACAGATCATCTTCAAGGCGATAGCATGAAAAATGAGTACTGCTACTATTAGTATTTCCTTACCATACCCCACCACTCAATACTACTTCTTACTTTGCTCACAGTTTCTGATGCATCCATCAAATGTACATTTAATGAGCTGTTCTTCACATGGTATTGTTTACTTACATTCATTATTAATAAACATTGGTGCTCATTACACATTCACAGCTAACTGAAGAAGGCTGGCCACAATTGTGTCTGCACTGCTTCTGAATCACATGATATGTTTTTATATTTTTTGGTATGCAGTTCAAGTATGATAGATTTTATTCAACAAAATATCTGCTTCCCTAATTCATGGATGGGAAACTGTTCCTTCATTCATCTTTCAAGGCTTAGGTGTTCCGGCTACACAATACTGTTTCATAATCTTAAAGTCACATTTTAAGATTAGGTCTTTGTGATAATGCCCAGTCTAAAGCTATTGTTAAAGAGAAAAGTATGAAGTGGTTTGAAGACTTCATGGTTATGTGGAATGATCAATGTCATCTTGAAGATAATATAGATCATTTGTGATTTTTTTTTTCTGAAATTGAATTTCTCCCAACTACATAGTTCAAAATAGGAGATGAATTTAGGCATTGACTAGTGATGTATAGTGTAAAGCAGGAGCACTTCATTCTAAAAGTCATGCTGGTGTTATGATTCTATTCTTAAAACAATTTAGATGTTGGGCTACATACTGTAGAATTATGCCAGAGACACATACTTTTGCTTATAGTTATCTAAAAATGTCTGTCTTTGTTTCGATACATTTTGAACCTGCTGTATATAACTGTTATGGGACAAGATTAGCTTATTAAAATGTATATTCATTTCAGCTTCATTAATGATGCTATAATATGATTGTTAAAATGCAAATATAATTTGTATGCAGGGCTGGGGAAAAATACAGCTTCATAAGTTAGAGTTACTGCTGTGTCTCAACTACATTCTTTTAATATATAACAAGGAAAAGTACTTGTTGTATGAAGTCGAGGCATGTTAGCTATTGTAAAAGGAATTTGTTAGCCTGACTCCTCCAGGCTAGGTGTGCATTGTTGCTAGGGAAGGTTTGAAACATCCAAGGTCAGAAAACAAGACCCCTTGAAAGCAGGTGGGTCATATATAGGAAGGTGTTCACATGCAGTCTGAGATGAAAATCATGCAGGAAGAGGACATTTGCAAAGTTTTCTATTAGATATAGTCATTGTAATGTAAGAAAACTGCATGAAAGTTTGATAAGAAGAACGTATAAAAATACAGTTTTTCTATGTAAAGTGAAACTGATTTACCAACTGCTATGAAGATTGTCTCCCAGCGCTGTAAGAATAAAATTTCTGTTTACATATCACAAAATGTTGTTTCTGACTGAAGGCATATAAGTTAAATTCTTAATGTTATTTATTTATGACTATAGTATAACTAAAGTTCTTGATCTAATTTCTGAATGTTCTCTTGTTTGTTAAAATTTGTAACCACATGATCTTTCTGAAAATGTTACATTTTACTTAATATTCTTATTTTCTGGAAGTTTTTGTCCCTGAGACTGCATCTGCAGTCAAGGGGGGTTGTTTTTCCTATTCTTCTCAGATAGCTTCTACTTCCCCAACAGGGACATTGGTATTTAACACTCTTATAGCTCACCATACACGTTCACATGACAGGGTACAATAGGAGATTACAACCTCTGGAAGGGATCTTTTGGCAACTCTCAGGGAAATTTTGGGGGCTAGTTCATTGTCCTTGGACCACTGCTGATTTGCATATTATGTCTAAACATTTTCCAAATATTAGAAAAGATCCATTAAAATTCAAAGAGGAATTAAAAATTATAATATAATGTTGCAATCCTACTTTGACACATTTAAATCAACTACTGAGACTAGTTACTTCAGATGACATAAGAAAGCAGTTACTGGAAAAGTATTAGATAACAGATTTCAGTCTCACAGGGAATGCATTAACAGATAAACGAATAGCATTGTTAAACAAGATTACGGATGTGTGTCAAGTTAGGACTGACTGGTGTAAAATATAGGCATGTAAACAAAATAAAGGGGAAGCCCCTTCAACTACTTGAGTCACCTTAAGACAGTATTTGCTAGATATTCAGGAATACCAGACCCAGAACAACAAGCTAAGCCAGCTATTGCAGCTGCATTTGTGCAGGGTCTGCAAGCCGCTGTACAAAATCAAATAAAGCAAGTGATCATAGACTGGCAAGGAAAGGGCTTAGAGTCTTTATTAAATGTTGTAAATCACTGTACAGAGTATCAGGAAAATGAAGAAAGGATACTGAGGATAAATTGTTAACTTTACAAATCAGGCAGCTGGAAAACCTAAGGGGTCAAGGCAGAAGCAGGGGAAGGGGTAAAGGAATTGCTTGAGGATTTAGTAAAAGTGCTGGCCTAGGGGAACAAGGTGCAGCTGGTTGGCAAAAATGAGCTGGCAGTGCCTCTTTGGCTTCATCTAACACATACATCTTGCTTCAATTGTGGAAAAGTAGGACATTGAAGAGGGGAATGCCCATACAGGCAAATGTAGAGTCCAAGATACTTGGACTGAATGGCAACCAAATTATAATAATGCAGTTTTTCCTCCACCACCTCCTCAGATTAAAAGCAGTCAGGAAGCTCCATACTGACTAGATCAAAGAAATAACACAGAAGTAAATCTTAACCCTCTACTGCTAATAAAACAAAATGGGCCCTACGTTAAGATGAAAATAAATTCAAAGAAAACCCTATTTCTAGTGGACACTGGAGCCACTAGGTTAAAAATTACTTCAGACAGTCAAATACCAGTATCACACCATGAAGTCAAGGCAGTTGGAGTGACAAATACTACAATTACATATCCTGTTTCGGAACTCATCCCCATTTCTTTAGGTCCAATCTTTTCTTTTGAGTACTACTATACCAGTAAATCTGCTAGGAACAGATTTGTTATGCAAGTTGGGTTGTAATATTTCCAGTACCCCAGAAGGGGTGTATCTAAATGTTCTGACAGAATCAGAGGGGGAAGTACTGGCAGTTTTAGCAGAAGCTGAGGAACAGCCTTTTGGAAGCAGACAGGCAGACGGAGAGTTACTACAGCAGGTACCTGCCAACTTGGGAGCTAAGCATGCAAATGAAGTAGCTATACCAAAATCAGCAAAACCAGTAAAAAATAAAATTAAATCCATCAAAACCTCTCCCTAGGGTTCTACAATATCCACTAAAGCCAGAAGCAGAGCAGGGAATCAAACCTGTAATTCAGTCTATGATATAGCAAGGGATAATAATACCAGCTAAAAGCCCTTGTAATACTCCTATTTTTTACAGGGAATGATACTTATAGATTTGTACAAGACTTAAGGGCTGTAAGTAATGTAGTGCTTCCCACTTTTCCTGTTGTTCCAAATCCAGCAACAATACTGAGCTGCATACCACCTATAGCTAGTTACTTTTCTGTAATAGATTTATGTTCAGCATTCTTTTCTATACCTATGCACCCTGAAAGTTTCTGTTTGCTTTTACTTATCAGGGACAGCAGTATACATGGACATGGTTGCCAGAAGGATATACTGATCCTCCTTCATTATTTTCTCAAATTTTGAAAAAAGATTTGGAAAATGTGCCATTTCAGGGTGGGTCTGTGTTAGTACAACACATAGATGATTTACTGATAGCATCAAATTCCTTTCAGTAATGTCAGCAGGATACCTTGCATCTTCTGACTATCCTTGCAGAAAAGGGACACAAAGTGTCAAGAGAAAAACTACAATTGTGGTCATCTCAGGTATGTTATATTGGTCATTTAATATCTCAGGGTGGCAGGCAAGTGTTACCATCTCGTATTGATGCAATATCTAAGGCTCCACATCTGACTGCTCAGAGACAACTTAGGTATTTCCTAGGTATGATAGGATACTACACACAGTGGATCCCTAACTATGCAGACATTGCCAAACCTTTGACATTGACCAAATCCTTTAAAGCAGGATACACCAGAGCCACTCCTTTGGAATAGTGAAGAGGAAAATTCATTTCAGAATTTGAAACAAGCTTTAGCTAATGCCCCAGCTTTAGGGTTACCAGACTATAATAAAACTTTTATTGTATTCTGTCATGAAAGTAATGGATTTGTTCAAGGAGTACTTGCACAAAACATGGGGACAGCTACCGTCCATTAGCTTATTACAGCACAGCACTTGATTCTATTGCAAAAGGTTTTCCATCCTATTTAAGGGCAGTTGCCACTGCTGTCATTCCAGTTAATCTGGCACAATTGTTAGTGCTTGGGCATGATCTCACAGTAGCTGTTCCTCATTCTGTATTATTTCTTTTGCTTAAAATGAAAAATCAGCCACTCTTGACTGCATATCTAACTAGATATGAACTTACACTTCTTTCTGATCCATCCATTTCTCTGATCTGCTGTCCTGTTCTAAATCCTGCATCTCTGCTAACTACTGCTGAGGATGATGAAGGGCATGATTGTTTGTATGTAACTATTTGCTTTCTCCTAGGAGGACTTAAAGGTACTCCTACACCCAATGCTGACCTGAATTTGTTCGTGGACGATCCAGAAATCAAACAGGGAAGCTGATCTCGGGAAAAGCCATTTGCACCGAAGTGACATTATTGTTACAACAAAGATTACAGGGTGTTCATTCTGCTCAAATAGCTGAATTAGTTGATCTACAAAAGGCCTGTGAGTTAGCCAAAGACAAACTAGCCAATATTTTTACAGACAGCCATTATACTTTTGGGGTGGTACATGATTTTGGGCAACTTTGGAAAGAGAGAAGGTTTTTGACTTCTTAAGGAAATCAAATTAAAAATTCAGGGTACATAAAATCATTATTAGATGCACTTTTACTACCTAAGCAGCTGTCTGTAATCAAATGGTGTACACATCAAAATGGCCTGAATGTTGTTACAAAGGGTGACAATTTAGTAGACCAAGCTGCTAAACAAGCAGTAGTAGATTGTTCAAAAATCTGTGTATGTTAAAAAACTACAACAGTAATGATGTGTTTGATTTTGAAAAGTTGTCAGCCTTTCAAGCTGAAGCATCACAGGGAGATGTTCTGAGGTTGCTCAAGGATGGATGTAGAAAATCCTCTGATGACATATGGTGACATCCAGATGGCCAACTGGTGGTGCCTGCCTCTTTGCTACCTTACCTGGTAAGGGTATATCATCTATACAGGTAAGACAGCTTTATTTAATCAAATTACCCAAAGTTGGTATGCCCCATCATGTCTCCTCTTTGATACTTCAGTATGTACAAAATTGTGGTATATGTCTAGAGTATAATGTAAGCAAACATGCCAACAGCAAGACTGCATGTTTACCTCCACCCTGGGGGCCTTTTGTTAATGTACAGCTGGACTTCATCCAGATGCCTAAGACTAATAATTTACAATTTATTGTGGAGGTAATGTGTATGTTCTCAGCATGGGTGGAAGCTTACACATGTTGGGAAGCTGATGCAGTTACAGTTGTAAAAAAATTTCTGAATGATTATGTACCATGATTTGGTATACCATGTAATATCAATAGTGACCAGGGGACACATTTTAATAATTCATTGTTTAAAAAATTATGTAAAGCTTTTAATACTAAGTTGAGTCTTCAACTGTGGATAAGTGGAAAGGGTGAACAGGACCCTTAAAATAAAATTTTGAAGATTTGTGCTGAAACACACTTAAAGTGGCCTGAAGCCCTGCCCTTAGCATTAATGAATATGAGGGCCTCACTGAATACCACCAGGAAGTTGAGTCTGTATGAAATATTAATGGGGAGACCCATGGCCCTTCCAGCTACCTCTCCAGTGGGAAATGCTGATTTAGCTTTGTCAGATGATGCTATGATTTCTTATTGCAAGAAATTCCTTAATGTTTTTCAACAATATCACTGAACAGTAAGAGCAGCGTTACCAAAGCCTCCTGACCAGCCCTGTCATCAACTACAACTGGGTGATTGGGTTTATGTGAAAAATTTTCCAGAGGAAAAACAGCCTCAGCCTGAGGTAGATGGATCATTTTCAGGTCCTGCTAACCACCTTGACTGCTATTCACTGTGCAGGACTGCCAACGTGGATCCATTCGTCTCATTGCAAGAAGACCTGCCATGTGGGGACCCCAGAGGAATCATTGCAGCCAACAGAGGAAGATTGAGGTGTGACAGATAAATCATCTGCCCAGTGAGAAGATCAACTTCAGTATCAGTCCATGACGAATCCAGTGACAAGTGACAACAGGTATTTTTACTTTGTTTCTGCTGCTGTTACTTTCTATAAACTGGTCAAGAGAAAACAGTTTCTTGCTGGTCCTTTAGCAATATGCCAAAAATTTAAACAAGACAAACTGCTGGATATGTTGGCATATTCTCATCATTCTAAGACAGGGATTCCTATGATTCCCATCCCTGCATCACAGGTGTCATTTGAAAAGGACACTAATGACATCAGCTTAACCTGGCATAATGTAACTGATTTTTCAAAGGTTGTGTCTCTTCAACTTGCAATCACACATCATGGAGACACATGTTATGCCAGGAATGGGATTGTACCAGTAGGAAAAAGCAAATTTAATGACATCAGGCATGAATGTGTGTTAGACTCTTTGCACTTAAAAAGCTATGATTGGGGGTATGGCAAGGGCATGATAAGTGACCATTACTACAGCTGTGGTGATTGTGCCTAGCCCTGGTGTCCTACAAACTGGTTTGAATGTTGCTTTGTAGGCTATATTACTCTTGCTATTCAACATTTTGAACACCCAGCAGCAGGTAGACTGAGAAATAAGTGAGAAATCCACTGAGCAGAACAAGTATTTTCAATTTTTAATCCTGGATTTGGAGTGCAAAGGACAATGCTGGAAATGACCATGCTTGCTCAAATTTTACCTAGAGGTGGCCAATGAAACTTCACATCACATTAGGATGGCAAATTGAGAAATGACTGAAATGCGAACTGTGGTGTTTCAGAATTGAATGGCTTTTGATATAATGCTTGCTGCAAAAGGGGGGTCATGTGCCCTCATAGGGAGTTGTTGTTGTTGCTGCTGAAGGACTATCATGATGAAAAGGAAAAACTGGCAAATTTCATGGAGCAAAGGGCCAAAGATTTGGACAGCAGATCAAAACAATGGACACTTTTTGGATGGCTGGGCAATATTGTTGGTAACCTGGCAACTATCATAATCCAAGGTATTGTCATTGTAGTTTTTATTATATTTGTGATCATTTTGGTATTTTCTATTCTAAAGGCTGTGATTACAAGATGTTTAACCTCACCTGCACATGAAATGCCACTACATGTATCAATCAATGACAATTCTATTATAACAGAAGATGACTATTACGATGTAGAGGCATACTTTATCAAGTTAAGAAAAAATATATATAATTACACGTATGGAATGACACTGATAGTGTCAAAGGGAAGAAACCGTTATGGGAAAAGATCAGCTTATTAAAATGTATATTAATTTCAGTTTCATTAATGACGCTATAATATGATTGTTAAAATGCAAATATAATTTGTATGCAGGGCTGTAGAAAAATACAGCTTCATAAGTTAGAGTTACTGCTGTGTCTCAACTGCATTCCTTTAATATGTAAGAAGGAAAAGTAAGTGTTGTATGAAGTTGAGGCATGTTAGCTATTGTAAAAGGAATTTGCTAGCCTGACTCCTTCAGGCAAGGAGTGCATTGCTGCTAGGAAATGTATGAAACATCCAAGGTCAGAAAAAAAAACCCTTGAAAGCAGGTGGGTCATGTATAGGAAGATGTTCACGTGAAGTCCGAGGTGAAAATCACAAGGGATGATTGTAATGTAAGAAAACTGCATGAAAGTTTAAGAAAAATGTATAAAAATACATTTTTTCTATGTATAGTGAGACTGATTTACCAACTGCTATGAAGATTGTCTCCCAAAGCTGTAAGAATACAATTTCTGTTTGCATATCCTGAAGTGTTGTTCCTGACTGAAGGCATATAAGGTAAATTCTTAATGTTATTTATTTATAACTATACCATAACTAAAGTTCTTGATCTAATTTCTGAATTTTCTATTGTTTGTTAAAATTTGTAACCACATGATCTTTTTGAAAATTTTACATTTTACTTAATATTGTTATTTTCTGAAAGTGTTTGTCCCTGGGACTGCTGAAAAGGGGTTCATAACGAGACAGATATTCTCAGTAAACAAAAGGAAATAGATATAATTAAATTCTAAATGTCAGAAAGGATTTTTTTACACTGTAGAATCACCTTTCAATTTACACATATTGTGTATGACATTTATGTAGACTTATCCTAAAGTAATAAAGGGAACAATTTACATTCTGACTATTGAAATCAGCCACAGAGAGTACTGGATATTTATTGTAAAAACTAAGATGATAACTTTTGAAATCAGTTTATCACTGCACTTGCACCTTTTCAGCACATGTGAGCACTTTATATTTTAATTAAAGCAACCTGTTTTTGCAGCCTGCTGTTTGCTATTGTAACCAAAACAAACAGTCTAGGAAATCACTCAGAAAGCATTAGAGAATTATTTCCATTTCCCATTATTCAGTACCTCACATTTTCTGATGTAGTTAAACACTTTAACCACTGCTGCTGCTGCAGTCCACCTCCTGAGCAAGATAACACTTGCCAGTAGCTGATGCCTGTGTATGATCATATTGGAGAGGAACTGTTAATAATGTGCTTTGATTATCTCAGAAGTGAAGTGTAATTACATAGCAAAACTCTATATATAGCTAATAAATTGCATCTTTTCTATAAGTGATGCACAATGTGGGATATTACAATATACTAACTAGGTAGCTGCTATAATGTCCAGGAAATCTGTGCAAGATTATCTTCATTGTGTTACCAATGTATTTGACTAGTCAGTATCAGCTGCAAACTATATGTTACAATGCCATCTGGCTTATACTGTATACATAAATGTGATATCATTCTTTATTTTTCTCTGTTCCTTCACAAGTATTGACTTACAAAGATCAACATAATATTCTCTTGTACCTTATCCCTTAAACATTACTATCTTCCAATAACTTCTCATCCTGCATTTCTCTTACTTTATAGTAGTAGACTTCTCCAGTCTGTCCTTTTATCCACTTCTTCTTTTTAATTACCTTAATCAGATGGCGTGTTGACTACATACCTCTTATTGCAAATACTTTTACATACTATACACTGTCTCCATCTGTGATTTACAATGAAGAAGGGAACATATATCATCTCATGCACGCTGGTGGTTAGTGAAAGTGTGGATGATATAAGTAAAAGGGAATATGTGAAACTTATGATAGGTGATATTAGCAAGGCATTTGATACAGTAGGACATGATGCTTTGTGGGATGTTATGGAAAAGTATGGAATAGGTAATAGAATTAGAAGAGTGTGTATGTCAGCATATCAAAATAGTACAGCGAGAGTGTTAGTGAACGGGTGGTGAATTAAAGAAATATGTTTGAATTGTGGCATAAGACAAGGGTGTCCCATGAGATGGATATCATCTGCATTAGTAATGAATGTAATAGTGAGTGAAATAGCTTATAAAAGGAAGGACGCTAGATATGTAATGCAAAAGGAAGTGGTAATTCCAGTAGTTATGACATATGCAGATATTGTTATGGGTGCTAAGAATAAAATATGGATGAGGGAAGTGTTGCTTTGTCTGAATGGAAGTTGGAAAGAAATGTGAATTACCTTGTATTAAGATAAAAGTAGGGTTTAGGTGATGTTGCGAAAATTGGAGGGGTGCATTTTTTCAATGAATAAAGTATCTTTGTTAGTAATATTGTGATATAGTGATATCATGTTTTCTTTCATATGAGATTTAAGATTAAGCCCACTAAAAAGAGGTGTGCTGTATATGAGTGAAGATGAAGAGGGGGTTATTAAATCAAGCTGTTTATTCTACTTCTTTAAACTTGTATTAAAGTGGATAAATTAAGAGAATGTGAAACTAACAGTGAAAATATTTAAATATAAGTAACAAAAAACTGGAAGATGATGATAATAAGAAACCTATATGAAAATTATATAAATGATATAAATGAAGAAATTAAAAATAGCAAGAAAAATAGTAATATGGAAATTAAAATTGTTGATATAGAGAAGAATAGAAGAATGTGGTATAACAATGCGATGAAACAATATTATTATGTAAATCCATGAGAAACGTTACCAGAGGAAGTGATAAAAGTAATTAAAGTAAGGAAAAATGCTGCGCTAAGATTGTAGAAAGTCAGGATTTCCTATGGACATGGGTAGTAAATAAGTTACTGGTAAAAGGGAATATGCCATACAAAAAGAAAGTCGAAAGACTGTGTTTATTTTATTGGTGGGAAAAGAGAAGAGAGCATGTGTTTTGAAATGTAGAAGTGGATAAACTCTGGAAAAAGTTGTGTGAAGAAAAACTTATGGAGAATATTAATGATGTAAAAAATATAGATATGAATATGATTCATACCTCTCGACTGTACAGATTTTCGCAGAATGTCCAGATTTTTGCCTCATATTTTTGGTCCGTTTTTCATAAAATTGATGTTTTCTGGCAAATTAGTGGCAAATCATTAAAGATTGAAGTAAGAAAATGACAGACATTTTTGTTTCAGACTTCATACTCTTCAGAAAATTCATGCTAATGCAAAAACTGTTATTCTATCAACTTTCCAAGTTTGTAAGAGCAATATTTAAAAATTGTCCCTATGTTTGGGCCTTTGTCACACTTTTATTTGTGGCTTTGTCCAAATTTCTTGCTCTAATAGGTTGAGAGGTATGATATGATTATATATGGATATTATAAAAACATGAAGTAAGAATGTGTAAGAGAATAAGTAAGAATTTATTTTATACAATATGGGTTACTTGGAATGAATGATTAAATGAACGTTTGTACAATGGGAAATTGGATAATGGTTGTGGAAGAAGTAGTGGGGGTCAATTATGGAAGAATAATAATGATGATGATGGTATATAGTAATATGTAGATATGTAATAAAATATGTATATTTTGTGAATATGTGAATAATGTTTTGTTAATTAAAGGACCCCCTACTCATTTCAATAGATGCTATGGGATTTTTTAAATCCACCTGAACTACCACCAAATCAAGCAGATGGGGCCTCGGCTTAATGTTTCTTCTGAAGGACAGCACACTAAGGATTGCATGCCCCCCACGTGCAGTTTCATTAATTGAGGTTCCTGGTGTGACAATTGAACTAACAGCCTTCTGCACCAAAGGCAAGTAAACCACCTGTTGTACCACTGACACTGAATGTGTCAAAGGGAATCACATTTTCTTATACTAATTCCATGTAAATACCAACAGCTAGTGTTAAAATTATTAAAATAATTTCTAACTTTGTTTTGGTATTTTTATATTAGACAGTATGTTAAGAAAATCAATCAGCTTTAAAGACTACTGAAAGTGGATTCAATATGTCTTACTTTTCTGAAAAGCAGTTCCTGTATGGCATATTTTGTTTAATAAAATAAGTATTTCCCTGGCTTACAGAAGGGTTGTGCTAGTACACATTTTCATCACTGCTCCTTTGTTGATCTTTTAAGCCTCAAGTGTTCTGGTTACGCAATATTGTTTCATAATCTCTAATTATTGTTACCAAAGCCCTTCATTAAAAGTTGTGTTCCAAAAAGGGGTATGTATTTATGGTTATAGGTTTAATTCTGTATGCTAAAAATGTTCCATTTCACTGTTAGCATTGAGAAAATTGTATGGGAAATAAAATGACATCACTCAGTTTCCCACAAATTGTTATGACTCTAACGGCTCAGGAAAGAAGCAACCAAATTATGATGTGCTTTAAGGCATCATTTCCACATTCCTTTCAATATTCATTTTCCTTTTCTGCATCTGTACTGAACATTTCAGAATTCATTTGAAGCATTTACCTTTGAGATCTATATCACGATAGGTGAACAACTCTCCAACACAAACACAGTAACTTAAACTATTAGCTACCAGCTTGCCTGGTACTAATCTTTCTCCGAAATGTGACATTGCGAAAAAAATAGGCTAACCTCAGTAATGACTATAAATCA
This sequence comes from Protopterus annectens, assembly GCF_019279795.1. Classification (NCBI taxonomy): domain Eukaryota; kingdom Metazoa; phylum Chordata; order Ceratodontiformes; family Protopteridae; genus Protopterus; species Protopterus annectens. The sequence continues at coordinate 331,529,358 of NC_056749.1, read as the reverse complement.
ATATATCATTGTGTTTGTACTAGCTCTGATACCAGATCTGTTGAGTAGTTTTAAATATGTGTGTGCACATGTGCACCGGTGTGTGTGGTTGTATTGACCAATAACCAAGAAATACAAACAGCATAATGAGCAAAAAAATCATCACAGTTTTTCTTTGGTTTGTGTTTGTATTACAGTCATTTGTCAAAGTAGTTTAGTGGGCCTGCAACAAATAAACCAGATGACAGAAACGTTAGAATACAAAATTAATGCTATGAGCTGCTAATGAGCTTAATCATATAGTTCTATGCTTTATTTCCTCATTCATTTCTTACAAACTATGAGATTTTGTATAAATCAGTAAATTTAACAGATTCTCTTGTATATATTGCTCTTACCTGGGTAAAAATAAATATATACAAAAACTTCTAGTTATCAGATTCCCACTTGCAGTGCTTACTGAAAGCTGTAAATTATTGCCAGAAGCATAACTAGGTGGTTTATAGGTGGCAGCTGTCCCTTTATTTTTGCTCTCCAAGTCAATGTGGTGGTGGGACACAAGACCTGGAGTGTCTTGTTGGATGAGAAGAGAATACTTGTGCACATGAGAATATATTGCATATGTGGAACTCCAGTATGTCATTGTAGTTTCTGATGTATATTCTTAAGTTGGTGAAGTTCGCTGATACGTTCTGCTTTATTCTAATGTTGTCAGTCTGTGAGAAGTTGAGCTCAACTTGCCAGCAGCCTTATTGATGGACACCTGTTTATTTCATTTCTAAGTGTGTAAAACGGGTGTATAAAAAAGCTGAAAAAGTTCAGAGATCATCAAAAGAGAGTTATGCTGGCGGAGGTGGGATCAATGGATGCTTAATTTATTTTCTTTGGTGAGAATAGAGCTCTACTTTTTCTGAGGGAACACAGTGACTATTAAAGGGAAGTAATAAGGTATTTCATGTCTGAGGCAGATAAGGGTTAGGTTAAAAGATGTAAAAAGACAGAAAACACAGACAGAAGGGGGTCATCACACAATAGATATAGTTCACAAAAGCAAGAGAAGACAAACAAAAACAGAACGGACAAATGGTAATGGGAAGGAATTCTGAAAACACACAAGGATTGGACATGACTCAATATGGTGATTGCAGAGATGATGGGTGACAGAAGGGGCATAGGACCACTGCAACTGTTATATCAGTCTGAAGACCCTTATTGAGATACCTGTTAGGGGTACATGGACTGGCAGACCATAATGCTGAGGGTATGAACTCTGGAGGCTCAATGTTCCAAGGCTGCAAGACCATCAGTTTTTGTCCTCACAGCTGCAGATATCCATACAGAACCCTCTTCCTCATCATAGCTTTCTCAATGACAACTTCCATCACAGACTGTAGCTGGGTTGCTTTGGGAGGTTGTAACTGCTACATCCCACGATGCCTGCAGGTAAGAAGCCAACACTTTTCTCAGACAATGCAAACCTAGTAGTCTGTGGAAGGATCCCATCCTAGCTGGCATGGAGGGCTGCAACTAAGGCAGCCCAGGGCCTTTAGGACTTGCAGTGGGAAAAGATAAAAAAAAGTAATTACTGACAAAATGCAGTTGTTTAATTATTACATTTTAAATAATGATTGTGTGCCCCCACCCCAAGATGATATTCTTCAGTGGGTTATTGATGCAGGACCCTGCTACAAGAATTTACAGTCAAAGCTGTACAGTGCTAGAAAGCTTTTGGCAAATTGTAAGAACAACAAAGCACATATAAACCCACCTTAAAGCCATATACTTTCACTTTACTGTGTACTGTTTCCAACTGCTGCCCCCGGTAACAATTCTGCTTAATATTTTAAAGTGCCATACTTCAAAGGTGGCAATACAGTACACTATGGAACCATAGTACTCCTTAAAAGCATTACTGAAAGCCAAGTAAATAAATACTTACTAAATGACTATGGGTACCACTATTAAACTTCTGCTACCCACTGAGAAAACTGGTTAGGGTCCCCGTGCTGCAGGTCATCATAATCAGGGTGACACTGCTAAAGTATTCCAATCATTAATGACAACTCATCTGTTATTTCTGTCCATGCATCAATCATCTTCAGTGGATCTTCTACTGTGGCTTGTAGCCTTTAACTATTGTTAGGTGCAGTACATGTAGTGGAAGATTTTCACCAAACTAACACACTAGCACGGGGCTCTGTACTGAGTTTTCAAAGAAGACATTATTCTCTGCTAGAGTTAAAATGCAAAGTGGGGATATTCTGTGAATGTGGGACTCCTAGACTGTGAACCACGCCTACTGCAACATGATAGTAAGTAGATCACGTAACTGAATGCTTGCATTTTGTCATGCAGAACATAATAAAGCACATTCCAAATGCATACCTAGTTATGCACAAGCACTGGGCAACGCTCATTCATAATTGTATGAACTGGGTTATGATGATGGTGATATTTACATATGTGTCCAGTTATATGATTCAAAGAACAGTGCTCCTTAAAACTTTACATAAGAACTTTGTAAAATCGCCAAACTACTTTCAAAAGTTGTGCATATCACCATTTTATAGGTTCATAGGTTGGTACTGGGCTATCTGCCTGAAGGCATATATTAGTCCAGCCATGTTGTGCGGTATTCACCGCCCCTTTAGTAGATCCCTAGACCCTTGTACTAGCAGCTAGTACCCTTGGCCCCTATCTAGTAGTGCTGTTGGTGTGATCCCCGGTGTGAACTTTCTGTTACCCATCCACTCATCAAGGTTCCTCTTGAAGAGTGATAGTGAGGGGCTCTGTCTTATGTAGATCGGGACCCTGTTCCATAGTAAGGGAAGTCTCTGCAAAGGGAATCTATCCCTCCAGCATGTTCTATTCATTGTTGTGTTGAGGTTTATATCCCTAGAGCATGTAGCTTGAGTAGATTTGGTTTTGCTAAGATGGAGCATGTTCAACAATTATGGGTTGGACATGGCTCTGTACGTTAGACAGAGATCGCCTCTGAGAAAGCAGCATGCAACAGAGAACAGTCTTAGCTTTTTCAATCGTGCTGCATAGGGCAACTGTTTGAGGCCAGTAATCCTCTTGGTTAGGTACCTTTGTGTCTCTCCAGCTGCTGGAGATGTCTAGCCAGGTACATTCCAATTGGTGCATTGTACTCAATAATGAGTCTGATGAGGGAAGAGTAGAGGGGCACCATTACATCCTTAGATCTTGATGCGAGCCCTTTTGTGATCAGATGGGTCACATAGAAGGATTTTCTAACCACTTTGGCAACATGGTTATCAAAGGAAAGCTAACTATCTACTAAGGTCCCTAGATCCCTTATTTCTTCCTCAGGTTTCAGGGGATTACCTCCTATGTTGTAGTTTGCGGGTACTCTGTTTTTTCAAAGGGGATTACTATGCAATTTTTGCATTTAGCTTGAGACCATGGCTTTGACACCATGCATCAGTCTCATTTAGGCCTTTCTGGTGGATCCCCATGTTGGCCGGAGACTCTATTATAGCACCCAGTTTGCAGTCGTCCACAAACTTAGTCAGCCACAGCCCTTCCATGCTTGCCTGTACTTCTGAGAAGTATATGCCAAACAGGAGGGGCCCCAGGATAGAGCCCTGAGGTACACCACTCATTACTGGTCTGGATTCAGACATAGATCCCGCTACTCTTACTTTATGGGATCTGTCTGAGAGCCAGTTTGCAATCCATCTTGTGACGTAAGGGTTTATGCCCAGGCTGGTGAGCTTATCAATAATATCTGAATGGGGAATGGTGTCAAATGCTTTAGCAAGGTCAAGGTAAGCCGTGTGTACCTCCTTTCCCTTATCTATAGCCTGAATAACTGTCTCAAAGAAATCCACCAGGATCAGGAAGCATGATCTGCCCTTGAAGAAGCCAAACTGTGTGGGGTCCAGTGACTGGAGATTCCCAATCTCTCCATTTATGAGTTCCATAATGATTCGCTCCATAGCCTTACAGATCAGACTGGTCAGGCTTATTGTTCAGTAGTTCCCAGGGTCAGTTGTGGCCCCACTCTTGTGTAGCGGGACCACCACTGCCATGCGCCATTCTATGGGCACATATCCTGTGGAGAGGCTGAGACTGAACAGGGTATTAAGATGCGGGGTTAATTCCTTTTGGAGCTTGCGTATGACACAGCCTGGGACAGCATCTGGTCCCATGGAGGCAGTGTTTTCAGCTTTAGATAGAGCCTTGTTCACTGTTTATCACATTTCTGTGAAGATCATGGAAAGCCAAAGTCAGAAATATTTATGAAAACTGAAGCTGAAGGTGTGAAAGAGTGAGCATAGCTGGGACATTTTATTATTATAGGGATGGGACAGGGAGTGCTTCCTCAGTACTGGTAAGTCATAATTCATCAACAATTCCACCCAAAGCATTTTCTAAGTTCTTCAGTTTTGTAGTATATATTGCAGCTAGCAATTTTTAAAATATTGTCAGTGCTTCTGGTACCTGACAATAGCAAAGCATGGGGCCAGTTTGCATAGTCATGAATGAAAGCAATGAAGAAATCATCATGCAGCTTGAAAGTCACAAATGTCCTCACCTGCAAACAATACCATGCAGATTTAAAATCACACACAACCTGCAGTTATTCAAATATTTCTATGTATATCTCAGTATTCTTTGTACAGACGCACACACACACACACACACACACACACACACACACACACACACACACACACACACACACACACACACACACACACACACACACACACACACACACACACACACACACACACACACACTCACAGAAATAATATAGTTGTACTAATGATTAAGATTCACATAGCATGCCAGGTGGGGGTTAGCATTTGTTTCAGTTGATGCAGGATACTTTTATAAGAAGTGATACCAACTATGTCACTGTAATTTATAGCATGTTGCACTATCAGAGAGTAAGGCACAAGAGAAAGAACATCACTCTCCTGAGGAAATTTATATTCTCATGGATACACTTAAGCTGTATGACAAATGTCTGTTTGCGAACAGTATCCTAGAAAGGCAGAGTGAGCTATGGTGTGGAATCAAGTACTGGCAGATGTAAACGAAATTGAAGGAAGATATCATGTGTTGGCACAATGTAGGTAAAGATCCAATGACATGGTGTCACATGCCAGAATTAATATCATACATAATACAATCATTCATAACATTACAGAAAAGGCTTCTTCTACTGTCTAAAGTCTGACACCTGTTGAGGAGTACTTGTTTTCTCTGTACAGTGACCATTATGATGCAGGGGATGATGGATTAGGTACTGTTCAACTTGATACAAAAACATTATGTTCACGCAGGTGCTGAAGCAAGTCAGTGTTGCTGTGCAGTATGCCTTGAAATATGACAGTTATCTGTAGCTAGACATACCAGTTTGAAATATTTCCCCACCAGATACTTAAGGAGTGACTGGGTAACCACTACAGGCATAAAATGTGATAATGGAGAACACTGGACTGAGATGTTTTTTCATGACGTTTGAAATTTTACAGCAAAAGAGTATTTTACACATGAGCATTGGTGTCCTAACTTTTAAATTATGATTGCTGATGTTCTCTTTAAATGCTACACAAACATCTAAAATGCTTATTCTTTAAAATATAATGTTGTGCTACAGTTGCTATGTGATTCTTTATTAAATTTTATTTTGGCGACAATTTTAAATAGATAATATAAATGAAATTTAAGAAATATATTATTAATAGTTAATTATTCATTTTCAACTGAAGGTGTGATGTTTAACACTGATTATCAAATTAAAAAATGTTAACAATATAAAACAATATTATTTAAACAAACAAATATATAAACAATATTATTTGTAATTAATTGATACCAACTATGTCACTGTAATTTATAGCATGTTGCACTATCAGAGAGTGAGACACAAGAGAAAGAACATCACTCTCCTGAGGAAATTTATATTCTCATGGATACACTTAAGCTGTATGACAAATGTCTGTTTGCGAACAGAATCCTAGAAAGGCAGAGTGAGCTATGGTGTGGAACCAAGTACTGGCAGATGTAAACGAAACTTATTTAAACAAACAAATATATAAAAAATATTATTTGTAATTAATTGTCTGTAATGGGGAACACTGGACTATATAACTATTTAAAATTATCACTAGAATAAAATTGCATAGCTTTTAGGCATTAAATCAACTGATTCTTATATTTAATGCAATATTATTTGCCTTCCAGAATAACAGATATTACATGAGCTCAGTGTTCTCCATTATCACAACAGGAATATCATAGAGGATATATAGATTTCTTTAGTTTCTGCATGCTATAATAACAGTAGAGAGATTTAATGAAAAGTGGGTATTGAGACGTATGGTATTAAAACACTTGTAATTTTTCACAGATAAGGCACTAAAGAAAACACCAGTGATGGGTTGTGTTAAAAAACAACAAGGTGAAAATTACAGTCAAATGCTCGTTGATGATGATGACATTGCTCTCATACTCATGAGTGAACCTGAAGACACAGGCACACAGATACAAATTGGACTAGTATGACCCCATACCTTCAAACATGTTGACAAATCTAGAATTAGTAAGACAAACTCAAAGGAACAGTACTCCTCAGCATCCCTGTAAAAAATATACTGGGGAGGTGAAAGAGAGAATGTGTACTATAGTCAAGTCTTCAAAATTCATAAAGAGCAAGATGGATTTCTTCCTGGCCATGATCCAAAGCTAAGTTTTTGTTTTTGCAGTTACTGGATAGGGTCATAGGAGATAAACAACACAGGCTAAATGTTTTGTGGAGATGGAGAAGGCATATGACTAAAGCCCAGAATGTTTTGTGGAAAGTACTACAATAGTATGGGTTCCCAATGCTGTTGTTTTATTCCAGTCAGGCTCTATATTTGAGGAGTATGAATGCAATCATTCCTAGTGTACACTTAAGCAGGTTAGTCTGAGCACTGGAGTCCATGAAGGGTGTTGTCTTCGCTCTGTTTGTAAAGTATAAGGATAGCATATCAAAGTTGATAAAAACAAAAAAGAACCACATCCAAAGCACTAGGCAGAGAATTTATTCCAAAACGACTTCACTAAGCGCTTTCACTATTACACATGGCATCATGAGAGTAAGTAAAAATCAACCACATCAAACATTAAATACACAGCCAATCACATCAACATCCAATTAGAAACAGAGAAAATATACATTAATTTGAATAAATAAATATTAAACGTTAAACGTGTCCATGCACAGTAACATTTAAAACTATATTGACAAAACTTGTATTGTGAGGGATACCCTCTCAAAAATAAATATAATTATAAAATGTGTATGTGTGTATATATATATATATATATATATATATATATATATATATATATATATATATATATATATATATATATATATATATATATATATAAAACATCCACATAAACAAGCACATAGAAAAATAAAAATAAAAAATAAAATACAATATACACCACTGTTTACATTATATTCTATTCGCCGTCTTTTAAAATGGGTTTTAAAGAAATATATTCATTCAAACCCGGTGGGGTTGTAGCATCCAAAATTATTTGCCATTTGTATTCTAATAGTTCTACCTTCAACCTTTCATCTCCACCCCTCTCACAGTGTATCACCCTATCAATAACAAACATTTTTTTTTTTTTTTTTTTAATCAACACAGTGTGTGCTATGCATATATAATGCATTGTGTGTGTCCTTATTTTTTATGTCCCTCAGGTGTTCTGCAATCCTGTCTTTTAACCTACGAACAGTTTTGCCCACGTAGAATGCATTGCAAGTAATGCAAGTGGCAATATATACCAACTGTTGTACTGCACCTACCTGGGCACCCCAAAGTCTTCATATAATTGGACACCAATACATAAGGTTCATCACTGAAGAACCTACAAAATTTACAGGTTCCATATTTGTACATCCTGGAACACTTATAAGTAGTTCTGTGTCCTTCCAAAATTTCTTTAATGTTTATTCCCCTAGAATATACTATTTTGGGAACATTCCCCAAATCACATTTCATAGTTTTGTTAAATACTGTATCGCTTACTTTTTTCACTACATCAACAACACCAATAGTTTGAATATTGTATTTCAATACTAGTGCCATTCCATCCAAGGTGTTGGTCTTTTGAGGTATATCAGTGTCATTGCCCCTTAAAATAGGTTTATATATACTCCATCTTTTCTCCAAGACTTCATTCCTGATTTTTAACAGCATCTTTAGGGGATATCCCCTGTCTAAAAAGAAACCAATAAGGGTATAAACTTCTTTAATACAAGTGTCATCATTGCTTACAAGTCTTGAAAGTCTTACCATCTGACTATTCACTATTCCTCTTTTTTGATGTGGGGGGTGGCAACTATTATAATATAACAAAGAATTACTGTGGGATGTCTTCCTAAAAATATTACTATGTAAAGTGTTAGCAGATTTAGTCAATTTAATGTCCAAAAAATCTATCTCTTTTTCATCCCACTTGCTGGTGAATCTAAAGAAGGTTGTGGTCCCATTTAAATATTCAACAAAGGACATAGCTTCATCCTCACTGCCCTTCCAAAGTATTAATATATCATCTAAAAAATGGTTATAAAGAGCAATCTTGTTGTTGTATGGTGAATGAAATACAAACTCTTCCTCCCAATATAGAAAGACCAAATTGGCAAATCTAGGGGCACACTTGGCCCCCATTGCCACACCTGAAATTTGCTGAAAAATTTCCCCTTCAAATGTCACAAAATTGTTCTTTAACTCCATTTCCATACATGATGTCATCATATTAATTTTAGCAGCGTTTAATTTACCACTATTAAACAAACTTTGGGTGAAATATTCAACCCCTACATCTTGTGGAATTACTGTAAATAGATTAATGACATCTATAGTTAAAAATGACCAATCAATACTGACATTAGAAACCCTATCAAGTCTATGGAGACAGTGGCAAGAATCTTTCAAGATGTGTGGAACCCCAGCCACTACCTTCTGGAGCCCTTCGTCCATGAATGCAGCCAAGGGTTCAGTCTTAGAACCCCGAGAAGAAACTATAGTTCTAAAAGGGGGGTCTCTGGAACCTTTGTGAATTTTAGGGATACCAAAGATAACAGGTGTGACTGGGTGTTCTACATTTAAGAAATTAAATTCTGTTTAAGGCAATGCCCCCTGATGTAGGGCATAGAGAAAAAGCAAATCAATTTTGCGATAAGCTATGTGCAATTCATTGATAGATACCCTGTAGTTGGTGGTGTGGTCACCCAATATTGCCTGCATCTTGGCTATGTAATCCAATTGGGACATAATAACCACAGCACCGCCCTTGCCGGGTTTCATAATTCTCAAGTCCTTATTGTTTGCTAACTCAAATAAAGCATCACTTTTTTCTATAGGAAGAAATATTAAAGAAAATTTGGAGGGACACAGAACTACTTATAAGTGTTCCAGGATGTACAAATGTGGAACCTGTAAATTTTGTAGGTTCATCAATGATGGACCTTATGTGTTGGTGTCCAATTATATGAAGACTTTGAGGTGCCCAGGTAGGTGCAGTTGCAATACACAACAGTTGGTATATATTGCCACTTGCGTTAGTTGCAACGCATTCTACATAGGCAAAACTGTTCGTAGGTTAAAAGACATGATTGCAGAACACCTGAGGGACATAAAATTAAGGACACACACAATGCATTATATATGCATAGCACACACTGTGCTGATTTAAAAAAATATATATTTTGTTTGTTATTGATAGGGTGATACATTGTGTGAGGGGTGGATATGAAAGGTTGAAGGTAGAACTATTAGAATACAAATGGCAAATAATTTTGGATGCTACAACCCCACCGGGTTTGAATGAATATATTTCTTTAAAACCCATTTTAAAAGACAGGGCTAACAGAATATAATGTAAGCAGTGGCGTATATTGTATTTTATTTTTTATGTTTATTTTTCTATGTGCCTGTTTATGTGGATGTTATATATATATATATATATATATATATATATATATATATATATACAAATTTTATAATTATATTTATTTTTGAGATAAGGTATCCCACACAATACAAGTTTTGTCAATATGGTTTTAAATGTTACTGTGCGTGGATACGTTTAATGTTTAATATTTATTTATTCAAATTAATATATATTTTCTCTGATTCTTATTGGATGTTGATGTGATTGGCTGTGTATTTAATGTTTGATGTGGTTGATTTTTACTTTGATGATGCCATGGGTAATGGTTAAAGCGCTTAGTAAGTGAAGTCGTTTTGGAATAAATTCTCTGCCTAGTGCTTTGGACGTGGTTCTTTTTTGTTTTTATCAGTTTTGTACCCTGTGAGTATTTCTATTTGTGTTTTTCGTATGCATATCAAAGTGTTTGGAGAATATTTATTTTGGTAATGTAATTAAGTTGTTTTAGGCTCAAGTGGTTGAGATAGCTAGAGAACAATGGGATGCTTTACTGCGGAGTGAGAAGTTAATGGGATAGAAATCGGTAACTAAATCAGAGGTCATGATTCTCTCCTCGTAAATAGTGATTTTCTCTCTAGGTTTGGAAGAAATAGCTTTCTCATGGGGAAGCAGAGGCATAGCTGGGGAGGGGAATAGGCAAAGAAGTCAGCTGCCCCAGGCACAGTGTGTTATTATGCATGATCAGCAGGTGCCAATGGCATAGTAAGCAATACTTGAACTATATCTGTAGTCACATCTGCAGCACTGAAGTGCTTTATGTTTGCCATTTGAATTGTAGCAAGCCACTACCTCCATTTGAAGTAAGCAATTGTCAACAGTTTCAGAATAGAAGAACTTTTTTTGTATGTTTGCTTTGTTTTGTCTGGTCCTTATGTTTGAGGGGATGTTTTCGTGTCCTCATCTTAGAGGTGAGTGTGGTTTCAGATTAGGAGACTGCACACAGAACCAGTTAACTCCACATAGATTAGTGGGTATGCTGCAGTCCCATTCACAGGTAAGAACTCATGTTTATTGATTCTTAGATTAATATTAAGCATGTGGCTGCAAAATCATCATGAAGCATAATGACATTACCCTTACTGACAAGCACTAACTATTTCCTCTGAACCGAAAATAATTTGTACTAATACCAGACAAGAATTTGTAGTTAATGATTCAGATGTAAAAGCTGACTTCGATGGTAGTCAGAGGAGTAATTTTCTTGATGTAAGGAGGGACTCTATTCCAGATTTGGGGAAGGTATAAGATAACAAGGCCATTACACTGGGAGGTGCTGTTGATCTTACACAAAGGATTAAGTCTTTGTTTTGGGCATTTTCTTAATGGATTGCTGACTGAAGGTGGAGAAGGTCAAAAAGTGGAGTGTCTTTCATAGCATTAACAACTAAGCACAGGTCACCTTTCAAGAGGCTATATGGCATGGAGCAGAGTGAGAGAGTGTTTAACCTGTTGGGGTAGCTTATGTGGCTTAAATCAAAGACTGTTTCAGTTAGGAATTTTGGGGGTCTTTCTAGTTGTACAAAGAGCTTAGATCTGCACATTTCAAAGAGTTAATCATATTCAATTAATAGCACAACACGAGAGAAGTATAAAGGGACAAGGACATCCTTTGATCCAGGTGACAATTCCTAGCAGGTAAGCTGCACGTGAAAGGGCTTTGTAACCATGAGCAGGACATGTGATCAAAAAGAGAGTTCATTGTGCATGCTGGAGCCACATAATGTATAACAGACTCTGTTAAAAGGGGAGTGCTAATGGTCTGATAAGAGAGGGTGGCAAAGGTTTTACCAAAGTAATTTATACTGCACTTCTTGGCATTTAGGAATGATAGACAATATGGGTATCACTGGAGTAATTGATAACTGCACCTAATTTGAGTCATCCACAAACTTGGATAGATTTAATCTCTGAGACATTATTGCCCAATAAGGAGAACCCCAGTTTGAGCTCTGCAGAACACTGTTAATGGCATCTCTGTGCAAGGGGAGATACTCCTTACCTTAACTATAAAATTTCTGTCAATAAGCCAGTTTGCTATGCAGGGTTAACATTCAAAGTGAAGGCTTTGCATATAATACAAATATGGAAAATTGTGTCAAAGGCAGATAGGCAGTATGAACAGTCTGACTCTCATATAATAATTCTGTGACCTTCTCAAAGAAATCAGCTAGGTCACCTAAGCAGGTGGCAAAGATGGAAAAAGTTCTGATTACCATCCAAGTGACATGAGTTAAATTTGTGGTTCGGTCTCTTGATGGTGCAGACAAAGGAGGATGAACTTGCCCATCTTGGAGACGGGGTATTGTCTCTCATCTGACTTACTCTGTGGTTCCAATGACAGAACCCTAGATCGAGGCAAATCAGGAGGATGTGGGCATTGCCACCCAAGCCATTGATAGCAGCCCCTCTCAGCACATGTGAGGGAACAATCACAAGTGGAATGAAGGGTCTATATTAGAACATCAAAGTTTCAAAACTTCGAATGTTCTAATATCGAACCCTATTCAGCGAAAGCTGAAAACATCGAACATACAGAACAGCAAATTTTTTCCTAGGGAAAACATTCGCTGTTCCAGAACACAAAGTGTGGGAAGAGTTGTAGCCTGGTATTGCATGGGTGCTCTCTGGAGCTTTGAACCAGGTCTCAGTTACTGCACAGATATCGATGTTCTCCATTTTTAGGAGTGCCTCGAGAGAGTGCATTTTGAGGTTTAGACTTCTAGCACTGAGCAGCATTACCTTCAGATTTTGCATGCTTGTACCTGTTATGGTGGTGGTTTTGTCCTTTGAACTTTGCTTAAAAAAGGCACTATAGGGGTGGCAAGAGCCTTAGCCAGTAACCTGAATCTCAGGAGCAACAGGTGCAGACCATCTCTGGCAAAGCATCATGGTCTGTCGATCATGTCTTCCCAGGCAGACAGATACTGGATCCCCTTTGAATGACACCAGAAGCTTAGCCAATTGTTGAAGTCAATCATTCTGTCCTTATATTGTGGTAACATTCTAGGCAAAGGCAGTATGCTACTCAGGGCTAGGGTCATACCTGCCTGGGCCACATGATCCGAGAGCTCTTCCATGTCTCTTTTCATGTAGTCCAGGGAGGTACGTCTTAAGTCATTCACTCCAACATGGACAATGACAGAGTCAAATTTGTACTTGTTGTGGAGTGACGTGAGTACATGCATTATGTGGCAGATCCTAGCACCTGAGAGGCAGCTTACTGTAATTTTCTCCTTGTTCAACCTGGTGAGTGGGACGTCAGTGTGCCGGACTATAGAGTCACCTATGACTAAAGTGTTAGGTACATTGTCTTGCCATAGGGGCTGTTGTTGGGTGGCACACTGGTGTTGTGAGCTATGTGACACTTTGGTTGTGATTGGTGTTTGTTTGCATTTCAGCTTCAGAGGTCCTTGTTGCTTGCGCAGGTTACAGTTAAGGGCCTCTGCATATATGGATTTAGTGTTGCTATATGTGGGTGTTGATGGTGTGAGTTTAGAAGGGCTATGTGTTGCTTGAGGAGTAGTGTGGGTGTTAACTTTCTCCTATTGACTGTCTAGCACAATCTTGGGTGCAGAGAACTTTTCTTCCATTTTGGCTATGTAAGTGCATCTCTCACAGGTTGTAGTGTTGGGTGGTAGGAGGAGAGGGTTGTCTGTGTACATGAGGCAATTGCTGCATTGCCCCAGTATGCCCAGATTCACCAGGTGAACACGAGAAATCACCAGAAGCTGACTCTTGAACATGCCTGGTTTGGTGCTTTTTTTTTTTTTGTAAAGTACAGGAGCTGTTTTCCCTTACCTTAGCAAGGTACTTTGCAATTATAAGCTGTTTAGTGCTTACGATTAATTTCTACTTATTAACAAGGAGAGTTGAGTGCTTGTATCAGTTTAAGGCTTCCTAGTGCTTTCCAGCAGGTATTAGAGCAAGTGTTAGTCACAGGGATGTTTAAAGGTAAGATGAAAAAAAAATGCACACTGCAGGGTGCACTAGAGAAGTTAGATGTGAAAGTAGGTAACTTAAGTTTTACCTGTTTAAAAAGTTAAGGTTTAGTGGAGAGTTACTATTTTTAAAACAGCAAGATGGATTGAAAGGGGTGGTCACTTTTGCATTCTGGTACTATGGAATACAGTAGGATGGCCAATAAATTTTAAATAGTTGAAGAGGAGGGATTTCAAAAATGATGATTTTGTGATTACTCACATAAGTCAGTGACAGCAGAGAGGAGATGAGATATATGGTCAGATTAACATAAGAGGCAGGCAGCTAGAAAGACAGTGGTATTTAACAAGACAACTGTAACTGGGTGGGAGGGAGAGAAAAAATTCTGCCTGACTTAGAACAGACAGAGCTGTGGTCTCTTTTGAAGTTTTAATATGCAGTTAAAGCAGAATGCAAGTAAAACACAAGGTAAAGAAAACAAACCACAGTATTCGAAATATAAAAAGGCAATAAAGTAATACAAAATAAAACAAATAAAAGCAAACTAACCTTTCCTTCACAGCAAAGTGTAGCACAGTCTGGATGAGCCTTTCTGGTAAATCTCTGAAATGTTTTATTTTACCCCTTAAATAGAAGGTTTAGTTCCTAGCTTCACCCCCTCAGTTCACAAATGATTAACCTTAAGTGACCTCTTCTACCTTATGAATGAGTCCTTAACTGATCAGTTCTAAGTTCTGCCTGACTCAGAAGAGATACAGCTGTGGTCTCTTTTGAAGTTTTAATATGCAGTTAAAGCAGAATGTAAAGAAAACAAACCACAGTATTCAAAATATAAAAAGGCAATAAAGTAATACAAAATACAACAAATACAAGAAAACTAACTTTTCCTTCACAGCAAAGTGTAGCAGAGTCTGGATGAGCCTTTCTGGTATGTGTTATTGTGGTTTTCAGATAATACTAATAAGACTAATATGTCTGTAGTTACTGTTGTCAGTTGTGAAGCCAGCCTTGTGAAAAGGTATGGTTATAACAACTATCCAAGCTTCAGGTTCATAGCCAGTGAAGAGACTAAGGTTAAAGAGATTTATAAGGAGGCTGGGCTATTTCCTGCTTGATGTCTGCAAGTAGAAGAAACTAAAATATTGCTGGGACACATGTACCTAGTGTTCATAGTTTTGGAATGTGTTAATGTGACTTGATCTAGGGAGACTACATGACTGCTATTAGAGGATAAACTGTGGGACAATGCAACATTTGGAGAGTATAAAACTAAAATTAAATTTGACAGCTGGAACTTTACTTTGTTTTTCCTCTTTACTAATTTCTGCAAATGTAATGAGTTTCTAACAGAGTGAGGGGACTGAACTCCACTCCAGAGGGGTCTATATTATGTTGCTGAGATGTTATTCTGGTGAATACCTATTCATCGACCTGTAATCAGCAAAAATCACTACAGTGATTCACTGAATTTACTAAGGACAGTGAAATAACTGACCGAAGCACAGCGAACAACTACAGAACTTTGCCCTTTCCTCCACTGTAGTGCAATCTCGGAGTTGGTATATATAGTTACAAGGTGTGTGGGGGCAAAGACACAACTTGGCTGGGTATGAGTCAGCTACAAGTTGGTCCATTGTGCTTTGGGTAAATATTTCGTTGTCCTTAGTAAACTCGGTGAATCGCTGACTTGATTTTCACTGATTAGGGGTCAATGAATAGGTATTCACAAGAATTACATTTTGGCGAACTAATATAGACCCCCTCCAGAGTCAGGGTATCATTAGAATTCCTGCAATTAGTATTGCTTTAGTATTTGATGTTTGTTAAGAGTATGTTTCTTAGCACCCGCAATGTAACCAGAACTGCCTCTTTCTGTAAATCATATAGAGGTACATGTATTGGCAACCTACTAAAATATGCTTGACAAGACTTATTTATTAGGCCTGCTGTTCCTACCATTGATGAAATTATCTGATTGTATTTATCCCATATTGCTCTTATTTCTACTTGCATATCCCAGTATTTTAAGACTTTGTGTCTCTCAGCATGACAAACATTACAACCGCCAGGCGTAGTGATTTCAATGACTAATGATACATTTGTCCTTTTTGGTTCTCCTACTATATCTGTTTTTCTTGCTTCTGCTTCCTTAACTGTTGGTATTGGATGATCCCATATGATCATAATTTCTTCATTTTCATTAATTCTTTGTAGTTCATTTTTCTAGTGCTTCTCAGCTACCCATGTTGTGGTTTTTACACAATCTCCACTGTAACACTCTTGACACATTGTTGTGACTTTCAGTATATAAACCCTTAGCTAAAAGTACATCACAGTCATGAACAAGATGTGCAAGGATTGTAGCTCTGTGTTATGAAACCTGCATTTTTCTGTACTACCCACGTTGGTTTCCAGTTAAGGGTAGGATATGCTATTGGAAATGAGTTCAGAACAGGAATTGATATTAGTTTTAGTTTCCTAATGTAACTGAAGAACGCCTTGTGATTATCCTTGACACTGTTGGCTACTCTAAATTTGCAAAAGGTTTTGCAGTCCCTGATGGCATGATTAAAAGTCTTGCTTAATGCTTTTATTTGATGACTTCTGTAAGGAGGAAGTGCTGCCATTATTCAAAGAGTCGTAAGTTTTTTTTCTTTTTTCTAACATGATTTAAACTAGCAGTTAAATGTATCATAATTCTTTGGGCAGATGGGATCATCCTCTTCAGTACAGTCATTCATAAGATAGTAGAACTCTATGGAACATACAATAGCAAGGGTGGCATCATAAATCCATTTGTTTGGTGAATTTGTCACCTTTGTTTTTCCAGGCAATCTCAATGTAGCAGAACACTGGCCTGAGAATAATTCAAAAAGTATTAAGGGTTTTATGGGTTTGGAGGCTTGTATTACAGATGAGGCTTACATCCAGGTGATCTCCTTTAATGAGGGAGGTGGTAACATGTGAAGGTGCTGCAGGTGAGTGAACAGTTGATTAGTTAAGGTTCAAGGAGGTTTACACTCCATGGGCAACTTGACTAGAGAAGCAGTATTAACAAAAGTGGGGAAACACTTACCACATCTATATCTATCTATATCTATATCTATATCAATATCTCTCTCTCTGTCTATAAGGTCTATGTCAAACCATCGAATATTTCCTTCTTCGAATTACTTTTCAGTGAGACCACAGGAATGAATGTTTAATACAGCAAATATTTTGACAAACATTTACTTACTGAATAACATTAGCTGGCTGCCTTTAAGCAGAATGACACATTCTGCATTATTACATTAAGATGTCCTTACCAATAGTTGAGAAACCAGTGCCATATATTTTAATCTTTATCAAGTATTTATTAATAACCTTGAGTATATACTGTAAGATTAAAAAACAGAATTTATTTACAGAGTGTGTTATATCCAAGCATAACTTTAAAATGAACTGCTAAATATGACAGTGTGATGGGCTATATAGTATTTCACATGTAAGGTGCCATTTTAATTTCATGTTCAGTGTAGATATGGACAAATTTTGGTTTCACCTATTGTTCATACTTCAAGGCTACTATTATACAGTTACGTACTGTCATATGTATAGCATTATGAGTGTAGAGAGTGTTGTTTATTTTTTTTTTTACTTTAGTAAATCATTGGGTTTTCATAATGCCTGCGATGTTGACCAACTACTGCAATTTGACAATGAAAACTTTGCCGATATTAACATTCGCTGTATTAAATGTTTGCTCCTGTGGTCTCGCTGAATAGTAGTTTGTGGAAGAAAATATTTGCTGTATCTATATTTTCTTTCAAGTTATGAATGTGCCTATACACATAAACAGACCAAGAGAGAGACTAGTATGTTTTTTTCTCTGCTCCCACTGTCTGCTGATCATCAGCCCCCTCTTGGCCAATAACTCCATTTGCTCATACAAGACCAAGGACCAAGCCATCATTCAGGCAGCTATCAGTAGTTCAAGACTTTTTCTTTTCCTTTCTTTTCTTTTTCTTTCTTACATCTGGCTTTCCTGCATATGACTGGCTACACAAAGGATGGAGGTAATTTTAAAGATTGTCTGTAGTGGGTCGTTTCTCACTTCTGCAAGGGACATCTCCAGCAAATAATTGCCTACCAACCCATGTCTGGCTCATCAAATTTCAGTTCTGGTAATCAAGCCTTGGTTGTTTGGGACACAGGACTTTATCATTCTGTGCCATTGAACTAGGCTTGAAAATCTGAACATATTAATTTGTGGTTGCACAGGTCATTTAGTTCATTGAAGGGTAATTAAAGTCACATGTAATAAGGGTATTTGGCCTGAAGGGTCACTTTTTGAGTTGGCTTACATACATTACATACGCTCTAAAAGGGACACTGAAGGGGATCAATAGTAATGATATGGAATGTGGTTTTCAGATATACTAGGACTTCTACAATTTCTAGCTTGGTTTCATGCAAGATTTGATTTGAGACAATAGGATTACCGATCACTATGTACATGGTCCTATAGTTGTTAGCAACTTCACACTTTGGCTATCCAAAGCTACTAAATATCTAATGAGAACCTGAGACAAGCTCTGGAAACGATAGCACACATCCAAATCCTCCTCAAACCTAATCAAGTTCAGGCATCTCTGTAATCTAACTAAAAAAGCGTAAACAAAAGTCAAGAGAGACAACTATCACACATTACAATCCACCAACAAGCAAAATCCCAAAATGTTCTGGTCATGCATTTCATTGCTTCTCAATCCTGGGAAAAAAGTTAAAGTCAACCCTCTTCCAGATAAAACCACTGCACAAATAGCCAACCTCTTTAAAACCACTTCATTGAATGCATACTGAATACACATCATCTCGTCCCCCCAAGACACACACCTCACCACTATCACACACCTCAACACAAAACCCACAGCCTCCTCCCTCACCCCCTTGTCCCACCCACACTCCTTTACTCCACTGCATCCTCAACTTCACCCACTTTTTCACTACAGTCTGTTTCTACTAACATAATTAAGAAACTACTTCTCAAACTCAAAGCCTGGGCTAACTCTCTTAACTACATTCCTACAGACTATCTCAAGATGACAGCTGATGCCATTGCACATCCTATATCCATCCTCATTAACAGATCTAGCCTAGAAGATTATGTTCCAACTCTTTGGAAAAAATCCTTCATTATACCATTGCACAAAGGTGGAAACTCAATTCAAATGTCAAACTACCAACTCTTTGCCTTACTATCACCAATCTCTAAACTCCTCAAAAATGCATCCACTCAGAACTACTCCACTACCTCCTTAATAATCAACTCAGCATTTCCACACAGCATGGCTTTAGACCAGGACACAGTAATAACACAGCTCTATTGACCTTCACTGACACAGTAAACAAAGTTCACGACTCAGGCAAACTTGTTTCATCTCTGTTCCTTGACCTAAGGCCTTTGATACTGTTCCCCATCATCTTCTTATACAAAAGCTAAATCACCTTGAAGTATCCCCTCTCACCACCATGTGGTTCACTAGTTAGTTCTCTAATAGACAGGAGGCAGTTAAATGACTAGACTCCCTCTTTGCTTTCCAGGACACCTCAATTGGAGTTTCCAAGGTTCTATCCTTGGCCCTCTCTTATTCAGCCTCTTTACTAATGACCTATATACCTCCTCCTAACAGAACACACTCATACAATATGCTGATGACTCCACAGTCATCTGTTCCTCTGATTCTATAGCACACCTCCAACAAATCACCCAAACTGCTTTTACATCCAGTGGCTTACTAATAATCAACTACCGATTAACTCCACCATAACTAAACTTTTGCTCTTCACCACAAAACGTGCTTCCTAAATAAAAGCCAATTTACTATTCTCTCACAGAACAACACAATAACAGAACATGATTTCCCCTCAGAAAAATACTAGGTGTGACCATTGACGAACACCTTAAGTTCAACCTGCATATACATAATAGCATTAAGAAAACACACCAAAAAATTTAGAATTCTCTACCGTCACAAACGTTTCCTAAATTCTAACACTAAACACACACTAGCAACTTCCTACCTCCTACCCTCTCTCTTATATGGAGCCACAGTTCTCACTAACCTACAAACCTGCCTGAAATCTAAACTCGAAACTTGCTACAACAAAATTGCTAAGTTCGCTACTAATGCAAAATTTTCCAATCATCACTGTATACCCCTCTGCAGTCTCAATTGGCTTGAACTTCTACATCCCCTTACTTTTATCCAGGTCAATACAACACATAAAATCATCCATAGTCCCATGGCCTGCCCAGCCTTAAGTATTATCTTCCACTGCTACATACCAAGCAGATCTCTTAGGTCAGAAAACAAACAGCTTTTACAAGAGCATTGTCCTATGAAATCAGCTGGACATAACCTATACTCCTTCTTGATTTCTAAAATCTGGAACACCCTCCACTTATCTATCAGATCCAACCACATACACACATCCTTCAAGCTTGCACTTAAGGAACACCTCTATAAATCCTGGATTCCTGGATCTGCTCCTGCTCAACCCCATGCTGAAAACTCTTACCACATCATCACACCTCCACCTCCTACCTCTATTACTCTTAAATCTAACAGCCTTAACCCCCTTACTTTTGCTTCTCATTCTACCTCTCTCCTCCTTTTCCTACTACTACACCATCTCGCTTTTCTTCAAAATAACCACATCAGCTACTTTACATTTTCTTAATAACTACCCCTATGCATAATGCTGTGACTAGCTTAGACTTTAAATGGAGAGTACACTGGAACTATCCTATGTTTTGTAATGAGAAGTTATGTAACTACCATAACATTCCATGTTAGTTGTCTTCTTCTCGCCTTCTTTCTTACTGGATGGGTTCGGAGCCGACCTTCAGTTCTGACTCGGCCTATACTAAAGCTCGAGAGCTATTTATACCGGCTCGAGGCTACCCTATATCCCATAATGCTAGGCGCTAACTACCCAGATCTCGTTTGATAGCTGAAAACCATAGCAGTTTAGGTCTCCAACAAAAAGAGGAGAGGAATCTCACTAGAAAGTCACCTAGACCTATAGCTACCAGAAGGGATAGCCTAGGGGTCAAACTGAGGCAAGAAGAAGATACCCAAGGATCCTTTAGGTCTGTCCAGGCTAAGGGGATGGGGGGTAGGACGCAAGAAAGAAGGCGAGAAGAAGACAACTAACATGGAACGTTATGGTAGGTACATAACTTCTCAATGTTAAGTTGTCAATCTCGCCTTCATTCTTGCTGGATGGGACCGTCCTAGCACCTTCGCCCTGGGTGGCTCATCAGAACAGACTCTTGAGAACGGTGGAACCAAAATTAGCCCGGCTTCTGGAGTCCATGTCTAATTTGTAATGAGAGATAAAGGTATGAAGAGAGGCCCAAGTGGCTGCCGCACAAATGGAATCTATTGGTAATCTAGCCTGAAAAGCTATTGAGGTGGCTAATGCTCTGGTTGAGTGAGCCCTGGGCCTTGACGGTAGCTTTTGGCGTCTGTGCTGATATATGAAAGTGATCACAGATGCCAGCCATCTAGAAAGGATTACTTTGGAAACTGGAAGGCCTTTCTTGCCTGCTGCATAAGAAAGGAAGAGCTGCTCAGATTTCCTAGCTTGCTTGGTTCTATCCAAATAGTAATGGAGTTGACGATGAACGTCTAGAAAATGCAGTTTTTGTTCCGCTCTGTTGGAGTAGTTGGGGAAGAAAACTGGAAGAGTGATAGTCTGGTTTAGGTTCGCTTCAGAAGAAACCTTGGGTAAAAAGGATGGATTAGTCCTGAGGGACACTCTGTCTTTATAGAAAACTAGATAAGGTGGACGAATGCAAAGGGCCTGAAGTTCTGATACTCTTCTCGCAGATGTTATGGCGACCAGAAAGAGAGTTTTCCAAGATAGCAATTTCAGGGAGCAGGAAGCCACAGGTTCAAAGGGGGGAAGAATCAAGGAGGTTAGAACCAAATTTAAGTCCCACTGCGGTGGGGGGGTCCCTGATTGGGGGCTTAAGCAAAAAGATACCTTTGAGAAAAGTTTTACAAAGCTTATGGGACATGATACTGGAGTCCGAAAAGCCTGCATGAAAGTTCGAAATAGCTGCTAACTGTACTCTGATGGTGGAGGAAGAAGACCCTGAGTGAAACAATTTGGCTAGGAAGTCTAGGACTGATTGGATAGGGGCAGTAAAAGGATCTATATTTCTAGTTCCTGCCCAGAAGGAAAAACGCTTCCACTTGCTGGCGTAAATCCTCCTGGTGGATGACTTTAGGGAAGCTATAAGTATGTCACGCACAGAATGGGAAATAAGGGGAAGCCTGGCTAGGGTTGGAATTGGAGCAACCAAGCTGTGAGGTTGAGAGATTGGAGGGAGTGGTGCAGCTGTCCCGACTGATGGGTCAAGAGATCTGGCACTGGGTCCAGATGCCAGGGCTGCCCCAAGAGGTAACGATGCAGGAACAGAAACCATATCTGACGAGGCCAGTAAGGAGCAATGAGGATCATGGTGGCTCTCATGGCGGTAGCTTTCTGAATCAATTGAGTGATTAATGGAAATGGGGGAAAGGCATACAGAAGTCTTCTAGGCCAATCGTGGACTAGAGCATCTCTGGGGGGGTGGCCAGGAAGAGAGTGAAGAAGTCATGGCACTTGCTGTTTTGAGGTATTGCAAAAAGGTTGCAGCCAGGTCGACCCCATCTCTGAAAAATTTCTTCCACTACTGTTTGTTTGAGAGACCACTCGTGTGGCATGAGAATGGCTCTGCTCAACCTGTCCGCTATGATGTTGGACTTCCTGGGGATGTGCATTGCTATCAGAAACTGCTGAGAGGAGATCGCCCACTGCCAAAGTCTGAGAGCCTCTCGACACAAGGGATAGGACTTGGTTCCGCCCTGCTTGTTGATCTACCACACTACGGACATATTGTCTGTCTGAACTGCAATAGTCCCGATGGGAAGAGAGTCCTGAAGGGCTTGCAACGCTAAAAGTACTGCTCTCATCTCCAAGACATTTATGTGCAGGTGGCACTCGAAAGGTTGCCATGTGCCCTGGACCATCCTGCCCTGAAAATGCCCCCCCACCCGATCAGAGAGGCATCCATTGTCACCATGGCAACCGGGGGAGAAGGAACAAATGGTCTGCCCTGAAGGACTTGAGAGGAGACCATCCACCAAGAAAGGTGTTTCTTGCAAGACAGGGTTATTAAAATGTTGTGTGACATTGGAAGCTGTTGAAAGGACCACTGGGAAAAAAGCATCCATTGAAGGATCCGCATATGAAAGCAAGCTAGGGGAAGTAGAATAATGGCTGCCGCCATGAAACCTAATACCGTCAGGACAAACCTGGCTTGGATTTTGTTGTTCTGAAGAAGGATGTGAACATGCCTGCGAATATCTAGAACTCTTTGTTCGGTTAGTTTTGCGGAAAGCCGGACTGTGTCCAAGGTGGTGCCTATGAAGGTAATAGACTGACAAGGCGACAAGGCAGACTTTTCGAAATTTATGGAGATACCTAGCCCTTTGCAAGTATGAATGGTGTAATCTCTGGAGAGGAGAAGTTGACGCCTGGTGGTGGCAGTGAGGTGCCAGTCATCTAGATATGGAAACACCTGGAATCCTTGACATCTCAGATGAGCTGTAACCACTGCCATGCATTTGATGAACACTCGGGGGGGCTGTAGTGAGACCAAAGGGCAGGGCTCTGAACTGATAATGACTGGTTCCCAGCTGGAAGCGGAGAAACCTCCTGGAGTGCCTGTGCATCTTGATGTGGTAGTACGCATCCTGGAGGTCTACTGAGCACATCCAATCATCCTGACCCAGAAAGGGTAGAATGGACTATAGCATGACCATCCGGAACTTCGTTCTTCTTACAGACCTGTTTAGTCTGCTGAGATCCAATATGGGTCTCCAGTCCCCTGTCTTTTTTGGTACCAAAAAGAACTTGGAGTAGATTCCGGATCCTTGTTGGTCTGCTGGGACTGGCTGGATGGCTCTTTTTGTTAGCAGTTTTGATATTTCTAGTACTGCTTGTTCCCTTAGACTGGGTGGAATGTCTGAAAGGGGTCCTTTTGGCTGAGTTGGGGTGTGGATAAAGGGAATTTTGTAACCTTCAGATATGATCGACTGTACTCATTTATCCCGGATGAGTGAAAGCCAGGCTTCTGGGCACAGTGATAACCTTCCCCCGACTGCCTCCAAAGGCGGACAGTCGGGCAGCTTCTCAGGGATGCTGGAAGGGTTTGTCAGAAAGAGACTCTCTGCTACCCTGATTTTGCGGACCTCCTCTGCCCCTAGGGAGGTGTCTGTTATTGTTCCCCCCTGTCTCTAGAGGGGAAATGACCTCTTGCATCAGGCATGACCTGTTGTGGTTTACGGAACCACATCTTCCCACCCTTCTGACCCTTAGGGTATGGTCTAGACGGGGTGGAAAAATGGACTCCCATGGCAGAGAGAATCTTGCCTTCTTGCTCACATCGGGTCAAAGTATCCTTCACCTGAGGTCCAAACAAAGCTGAACCATCAAAGGGGGAGTTAGTGAAGGATGCCTTAAAGGGGTCTGCAAAGTTACAAAGCTGCATCCAGGCATGACCCCTTAAGGCAATGCCTGTGCCTGCAGCCCTACTCGCCCCATCGGCCGCATAGGAAATAAACCACATGGAGGAGTTGACAATGGAATTCAGGGTTGCCACATGGGAATTTATTTTGTCTTGAGACCCCGCAGCTGTTGGATCCTGTAAGACCTCACCCACTTCTTTGAACATGTCTCTTTGAAGGCAGGTGATGTGGCACAGATAATTCAGCGAATGCATGACAAAGGTCGCTGAAAAAAACATCTGCTTGCCGTACCTATCCATAGTTCTAGACTCCTTGTTAGGAGGATGGACAGGTACTGAAGGATCAGCCAGTTCCTTCTTAGTGGCTGCAGCCACCACCATGGCATCAACCGGGACACCCTTGGCTAAAAACTGTTTGTCTGAAGGGGCTGTTATAAATTTGAAAGGCCTCCATGGGGTAGGTTCCATCGTATCAGGGGCCGTCCACGCCTTCCGCGCCACCACTTCAATGAGGGGGTCAAAGGGCGGAGACACCCAGGAGGTGGAAGGGTGAGAGCCAAAAGCCTCTAGGTAAACCGACTCATCCTAGGAAGGATTAAGGGTAGACCAGTTCCCCCTCTGCTTCAGGATTTCAAGGATGTCTGAAAAGGAGACATCCTCAGACGGGGACTGTGGGGACCCTTCCGACTCATCCAAGTCGGTATCCGATATAATGGACTCAGGGGAGTCCACATGCTTCCTCTTACATTTCCTCTTCCAAGGGGGTTCCCCTGATGGATCAGGGGAAACCTCGGAAGAGGAGGATATTCCCAATGGGGAAACCTTAGGCGTTGGATCTCTACGGTTAGGAATGAGAGGGTGGGTAGAGACCGCAGCAGGCACTACAGAGGGAGGAGCTGAGGGAGCCGTCCATGGAGCAGGCACAGGGACCAGCACGCTCCTCATGACTTCGAAGGTGCCCCTATCAGGCAGGGTAGAAGGTCCCCGCTCTGAAGAGATAAGGACCCCTCCCGGCACCGAGAGGGATGGCACCGAAGCCAATGTTGGGGTCGAACTTACCAGCGCTGAACCTCTGAGAGGGAGAACGGGGTCAGACAAGGGTCCAATGACACTTGCCCCCTTGGAGCCAATGAGGAAGTCCATGCGCCCAGATCCCTCAAAGGATGGGACCATGGAAGAGACCGGAGCCGACGACGGAGCCAAAATGTGAGGTATCGGCTCCGACGTGTCGACGGCCACGGCTCCCACAAGCCCCGGCTCTGAACTCAGAGGAAGAGTCGGAGGAGGAATCGAAGATGGGGTGGGGATAGCCACTGTCTGTTGAGAAGGGCTATGAAGCATTTGGGCTAGTGCCTGAGACTTAAGAAGTCTACTAACCACCCTCTCGAGGTCGTGGTCCGAGAGCCTGGAAGACCTGGAGGAATGGGTTCGATGACTCCACTCCGAGAGTAAGGGAGACCTCGGAGCCGAGTGAACAGACTCCAAGGATGGAGATCTGGACCTTTTACGGCTAGCAGATGGCACCCACACCACTATCGGCGCCGACTGAGTCCTGGAATCATCGGCTCCGGTTCGAGCCGATGTAGACGCCTGAATTTGAGGAACATCGTCTCCAGCCGGAGCTGATGATAAAGACTGTGTCTTGGAAACATCGGCTCCAGCCAGAGCCGATGTGACAGCAGTTCGAGTACCACCAGTCGAAGGATCTGAGCTCGGAGCCGACGGCTTAGATGGCTTTGAAGGCTTCTTCGACAAAGACTTGGTCAGGGAACCTTTAGGCTTTAACAAGCCCCTCAAAATTAACTTGTTTCTGCGTTCCTGCAGGACTCTTGGGCTGAACGCATGACAGACCAAACAAGAGTCCTGGAGGTGCAGAGGGCCCAGGCAATAAACACAAGAAGTGTGACTGTCTGTCAGTGACATTTTCTGACAGCACGAGTCACACTTCTTGAAGCCTGAGACCCTGGTGTCTTTTGACATACTAAGTACAAAAAATTATACACACACACACACACACACAGACACCCTTTTAAACAGTAAAGTCAGTCGCACAAAAAATAAAACTGACAAGTAAGGCAGAATAGGCCCAAAGGCCTTACCTTATAACTAAGGGGATTAAAAAAGGGCTTAAAAGGGATTAAAAAGGGACCGGAAGGGGGATTAGCTATGAAGGGAAGCTAATGGGATGGTCGCTAACTAAAACTAAGAAAAAACCTGACTAAAAAAAATAGAAATTTTTTTGAATTAAAACTTCTAACCTGAAGAGCCGGTAATAAACGCACCTCGCAGCTGTAAGCGGCAAACGAGATCTAGGTAGTTAGCGCCTAGCATTATGGGATATAGGGTAGCCTCAAGCTGGTATAAATAGCTCTCGAGCTTTAGTATAGGCCGAGTCGGAGCCGAAGGTCGGCTCCGAACCCATCCAGCAAGAATGAAGGCGAGATTGACAACTTAACATCTGATTGTTATATTAGTGCTACTGTGATGTTGAATATTTCAGCTACTGTTAAGTGAATGTTTATGTTTATACTACTACACTAATCTGTCTGTCTAAAATTTGTTCATATATAAACGTTTTGTCTTACGAAGCTTTTCTCCCCAGACCTTCACTGAAAATATATATTTTTTTATGGCCCACTTGGACTTTCCCAGTAAACAAATGTCAAATAAATAAATAAGTATGCTATGGTAAAAAGGGATTTACATTATTGTTCTGCAGCCAAGTCTTCATAATTATACAAATACAGATGTCAAGGATGATGTAGGCCTGATGCTCTGTCATTCAGCAGTTAAGATTTTTGAAAAGAGAGCAGCGCGACCTTGATATTATTTGAAATGCAATTTGCTGTGTGGCTATGTTGATGAATTGAACATTGCCTAAAAAAAGACTGTATAGGGGGAAGCAAAAGTTCTAGTCAGAATGTGAAAGTTATGTGATGAGAGGTGTAGGTTGCCGCTAGCAAAGCAGGACGTCTCAGGCAGACAAATAATAGAGTCTTTCAGAATGACAACAACATTTAGCAAACCAGTTATTGTAAACAATTATTATTTTCTTGAAATTGGGTATCATTCTTGGTGAAAGAAGAGTATTGCTCAGAACCTGTGGTTTAAATTGCTCAGAAACAGAGGTGGTGATCTCACTTGTCGATCTTTGTGTCCTCCTTAGGATAGACTGTTGAAAATGATGCAATCAAACAGAATCAACAAGGTCATACCTACATATTTAGGAATGTGAGGGGTCCTGTGGCACTTGTAATGTTCCTGATCGTACCACTAGATATACAACTGACCCTAGCCCACTCCTTATCCAGTCTGGTGACACTGTCACTATATTTGGCAACAGAATCCACAAAGCCTATGTAAGCTTAGGGGTTCAGAACTTAATGTTTAATGAATTCTTGAACAGGCTTGTGGAAGTGTAGGTGTGGATGTAAATGTGAGTGCATCCATAAATAACTGAGGTCTTCAAAGTGGGTGACTGGCAGGCTTAGGTAGGCGTTTGTTTTGACAACCTCATCATAAGCAGGTGCTGTTGTTTATTGACAGTGTTAAAAGTAAAGAGAAGTATCTTCAGTCTAAGTTGCTGATTACATCTCTTACCAACTGAGTTAGAAACAAGTAGGAATAAGGGATTATCAACAAGAGGCAATTCCTACACTACGTCAGTACACTTATACCTAGTGTTAACAGTCTGATCAGGACTGACCCTGTGATTTCATGTTGAAATGTGTGAAAGTTACTAATCTTATATTAGGGTACTGATAAGGTTAAATTAGAGTGCTGTATCTGAGGGCTGATATTAATATGAAGTGCAGTTTTAGGATAAACCCTTATATCATGCAGTGGATGGATAGCTTGCTCACAGACAGGACCCAGAAAGTTAGAATTGCGGAGTGCATTTCTACAAAGAGGTCACTCAATAGTGGAATCCCTCAGGGATTGGCATTACAACCACTCATTTTTGGCATTTACTTCTCTGAAGTTAAGACCAATGTCAAGGGCCTCTGGCTGACTAAATTTGCAGATAACTGCAAATTAGACACAGACCTTGATTTCTTCACTGACACTAATGTTCTCCAGGAAGGGCTGACACAGACAATTTGTGTCAGAGCCAAGAACTAAAACTAAATGCCAAGAAGTGCCTAATAGTATCCTTTGGAAGTCGTCCATGTTTGGTAAATATCATATTGACATAACACCCCTAAGAGCTGACCCAGTAGTCAGGGATTTTGGGACACATATAGACAGTAATCTAGCTTTTACCATCACTTGTCTACAATGGTGAGGAAATCATTCTATGTTGTGTAACTTATAAATAAAAGTATGGCTTCTAGGTCAGAGAAGGTCATCGGTCCACTGTATTCAGCATTCATCAGACCTATCATTAGGTACAATTCACCCTTTGGTATGTACCTAATCAGCCACTTCCAACAATTGGAATGTCCACAGAAGTTCCTCACTAAAAGAATATAGGGCATAAGTAACAGGTCCCATGTAGACCTACTCAAAGCACTATCCCTGTATTCTGTCTCCTACAGGCTATTGAGGGGAGATCTATGCCTGGCATACAAGGCATTGTCAGATCCCACCCTGATGGATCTCCTGCATATCCATAAAACAATCAGTACCAGAATTACCCATTCTAATGACTTAAAACTTACATGTGTTATAAATTGTACTTGCTGGACAGACAGGAATGCATCTTAAAGACTACTGCTTCTCTGTAACAGGCTTCCCTTCCATGTGAACCAGAGTTCCTCCCTAACCCAATTCAAGTCTAACTTCGACATTTAGATGGGGAACAGGAAATTCATCACTGATTCGGCACCTATGTCTACAATGGACACATATAGCTGTAAAGTGTTCATCTCCCAGGTCCCTGCTTGCAAACACTTCATCTCCCAACCCACCACTTTCACTTACCAAGGGTACCAGAACTTATGGATAAGTGGATAAGAATCTACAAGGAAAGAGTAAGATAGTAGGTGGCCATGTCTGCAAAAGGTTTATTCTTTTTAAGGTTCCAGCAGAAAGGTATTAAACAAATAAAAATGAATTGAAAATATGTCTTTTCTAATAGTACTGAAATTATATGGAGAATACAATAGTTGCCTGCTAATGGCTGGGCTTACTTGGTTTCTTGTACTTTGTAAAGGATATGAAATGGAAATAGTAAAATTAATTAGGAAGTGATGAGGCACCAGGCCCTAACTAAAGCACACTCCTGTTTTTGATGGTATAACTGAAATGAGAAGCAATGTAATATATTTCATTCAATTGTATTACATCTAGCAAAGTTTGTCAATATTTACAATTTCTGTCATACAGAACTGCTATGAGACATTATCAGGCAACTAAAGAAATCCAGCCTGTAGTTCAAAAGTTACTATTGTTAAAAAAAATAGAGGATGCAGTAAAACACACTTTTTGACTTAAGAAAGTCACTTAAAATATAATAGTACCTTTAAAAAAACAGGTGATAAGAGATGATGAGAAATAAACTTGTGAAGAGAAGTGTGGGCCATCCAAAGTTAAGTGCTTGATATCAGTATATATTTATTAATTAATTAATGTATTAATTTATAGATTGGCTGATTAATGGGAATGTCTCACTGATTTGTACAAGACCCATTTTCTGCAAATGTTAACAATAAAAACGAAAACATTT
Organism: Protopterus annectens; assembly: GCF_019279795.1. Lineage (NCBI taxonomy): Eukaryota > Metazoa > Chordata > Ceratodontiformes > Protopteridae > Protopterus > Protopterus annectens. The sequence continues at coordinate 331,499,212 of NC_056749.1, read as the reverse complement.
ACGCAATAGAGAAAAATATAATGCAATGCAACATGAAAAAAATCAATGACATAAAAAAAGAAGTTATGTCCTTACCATAACGTTCCATGTGGAGTGTTCATCTCGCCTTGGTTATTACACATGGGTTCGGAGCCGATCCTCGGCTCCGTGCCGGCCGACTGCAAGCTCTGCATCGAGAAGAAGCTCGAGGACATCTAATACCCACAATCCCCCTCTGCCTTTACCTCAGATCTAGTTTGCAAGCAAACCAGACATAAAAGCACACATGCCAAACTATATACATAAAAGTACATATATACAAACATACCAAGGGTATGATAGTAACACTAATACTGCAACAGCAGAAGGAGAATACTCCAGACCAGGCACCAAATCGAACGTTCTTCCTAAGGGTGGGAAGGGTGGGAGTGTAATAACAGCGAGATGAACACTCCACATGGAACGTTATGGTAAGGACATAACTTCTTTATGTGAGAGTGTTCAATCTCGCTTTGTTCTTACACATGGGTAGCGTCCTAGCTCCATGATCCTGAGGAACTCAAGGGAGAACGTTCTTGAGCACAGTGGAACCAAAGGTTGCCCTATCCCTAGAAACCCTGTCCACTTTGTAATGAGAGATAAATGTATGTGGTTTAGCCCAAGTAGCAGCCGCACAAATAGTGTCTAGTGGTAAGCGAGCTGCGTGAGCCAAAGATGTAGAAACTGATCTGGTGGAATGTCCTTTGGGTTTTGCTGATAATGTTTGGTCAGAGGCTTCATAAACATATGTGATACAGTCAGTTAGCCACTTAGAAAGAGTTTGTTTCGTAACTGCAAGACCCTTTCTGCTGTCAGCAAAAGCTACAAATAGTTGATCAGATTTCCTGTGATCTTTTGTTCTATCCAAATAAAATCTGAGTTGTCTATGGACGTGTGCAACATATACTCCAATTTATTAGAGTGGTTCTTAAAGAAGGTGGGTAATTCAATGGACTGATTAATATTACTAGAAGAACAAACTTTGGGGAGAAAGGATGGATTAGTGCGTAGGGATACTCTGTCAGAATGAAATATTAAATAAGGATGTTTGACAGAAAGGGCCTGAAGCTCAGACACTCGTCTAGCAGATGTAATGGCCACTAGAAATAAAGTTTTCCATGACAAAAATTTCAATGTGCAACTTGAGGCTGGTTCAAAGGGTGGCAACATCAATTTAGAGAGCAACAGGTTTAAATTCCACGGTGATGTCGGACTTCTGACTGGTGGTCTGATATGAAAAGAACCTTTTAAAAGGCTTTACAAAGTCTGTGAGCCATAATAGATGCACCACATTCCTCTACATGATAGTTAGAAATGGCAGCTAACTGTACTCTTAAAGTAGCGGGAAGCTCCTTCATGAAATAGTTCAGTCAAGAACTCTAAAACCTTGTTTAACGGAGCTCTAACAGGGTCCAAATGATGTGACTCCCCAAAAGACAAAACGCTTCCACTTACTGGTGTAAGTCTTTGTAGTGGAAACTTTATGAGAAGCTACTAAAATATCTTGAACCGATGTAAGGGAACCGACCTGGCTAAGGAAGCGGAGCAGCCAAGCTGCTAGATGGAGAGATTCTAGAGATGGGTGAGGAACTCCTGACGAGTGAGTCAGTAGATCTGGCTCTCGGTCCAGCATCCAAGGTCCCCGAATGCGGTGATGCAATAGAAAGGGGAACCAAATTTGACGAGGCCAGAACGGGCAATGAGAATAATAGTCCTCTGAAGGTTGTTGGCTTTCTGTAGAAACTTTGCAATTAGGGGAAATGGAGGAAAAGCATATAGGAGACCCGGGGGCCAATCGTGCACCAGCGTCCTGGGGACTTCCCTGGAGGGTAATAGGGCAAAGTAGCTCCTGCATTTGGCGCTCATTGGAGACGCAAACAGATCGCAGGTAGGCTGGCCCCATTTACGAAAAATCCTTCACGGAACTGACTGTTTGAGGGACCAGTCGTCAGGCAATAGTATTGTTCTGCTCAGCCTGTCGGCTATGACGTTGGATGACCCGGGATGTGCGTTGCGATCAGAAAGCGACGGTGGACTCTGCCCATTGCCAAATTCTCATGGCCTCTCTGCATAGTTGGTAAGACCTGGTTCCCCTTGCTTGTTTATGTACCAGACTACGGACATGTTGTCTGTCTGAACTGCAATGGTCCCCAATGTTGCAAGAAAATGCCCTCAACTGACTGTTGAGGATGTCTGAAAAAGAGACATCCTCAGAGGGGGACCGTGGGGACCCTTCCGACTCATCCAAGTCGGTATCCGATGTAATGGACTCAGGGGAGTCCACATGCTTCCTCTTACATTTCCTCTTCCGAGGGGGTTCCCCTGATGGATCAGGGGAAACCTCGGAAGAGGAGGATATTCCCAATGGGGAAACCTTAGGCGTTGGATCTCTACGGTTTGGAATGAAAGGGTGGGTAGAGACCGCAGCAGGCACTATAGAGGGAGGAGCTGAGGGAGCTGTCTGTGGAGCAGGCACAGGGACCAGCACACTCCTCATGACTTCGAAGGCGCCCCTATCAGGCAGGGTAGAAGGTCCCCGCTCTGAAGAGATAAGGACCCCTCCCGGCACTGAGAGGGACAGCACCGAAGCCGATGTCGGGGTCGAACTTACCAGCACCGAAGCTCTGAGAGGGAGAACAGGGTCGGACAAGGGTCCAATGCCACTTGCCCCCTTGGAGCCAATGATGAAGTCCATGCGCCCGGATCCCTCCAAGGATGGGACCATGGAAGAGACCGGAGCCGACGACAGAGCCGAAATGTGAGGTATCGGCTCCTACGTATCGACGGCCACGGCTCCCACAAGCTCCGGCTCCGAACTCTGAGGAAGAGTCAGAGGAGGAATTGAAGATGGGGTGGGGATAGCCACTGTCTGTTGAGAAGGGCTATGAAGCATTTGGGCTAGTGCCTGAGACTTAAGAAGTCTACTAACCACCCTCTCGAGGTCGTGGTCCGAGAGCCTGGAAGACCTGGAGGAATGGGTTCGATGACTCTGCTCCAAGAGTAAGGGAGACCTTGGAGCCGAGTGAACAGACTCCAAGAATGGAGATCTGGACCTTTTATGGCTAGCAGATGGCGCCGACACCACTATCGGCGCTGACTGAGTCCCGGAATCATCGGCTCCAGTTCAAGCTGATGTAGAAGCCTGAATATGAGGAACATTGGCTCCAGCCAGAGCTGATGATGAAGACTGTGTCTTGGAAACATCGGCTCCAGCCAGAGCCGATGTGACAGCAGTTCAAGTACCAGCAGTCGTAGGCTCTGAGCTCGGAGCCGACGGCTTAGATGGCTTTGAAGGTTTCCCCGACGAAGACTTGGTCAGGGAACCTTCAGGCTTTAACAAGCCCCTCAAAATTAACTTGTTTCTGCGTTCCTGCAGGACTCTTAGGCTGAACGCATGACAGACCGAACAAGAGTCCTGCAGGTGCAGAGGGCCCAGGCAATAAACACAAGAAGTGTGACCGTCTGTCAGCGACATTTTCTGACAGCACGAGTCACACTTCTTGAAGCCTGAGACCCTGGTGTCTTTTGACATACTAAGTACAAAAAATTATACACACACACACACAGACACCCTTTTAAACAGTAAAGTCAGTCGCACAAAAAATAAAACTGACAAGTATGGCAGAATAGGCCCAAAGGCCTAACCTTATAACTAAGGGGATTAAAAAAGGGCTTAAAAGGGATTAAAAAGGGACCGGAAGGGGGATTAGCTATGAAGGGAAGCTAATGGGATGGTCGCTAACTAAAACTAAGAAAAAACCTGACTAAAAAAAAATAGAAATTTTTTGAATTAAAACTTCTAACCTGAAGAGCCGGTAATAAACGCACCTCGCAGCTGTAAGTGGCAAATGAGATCTGGGTAGTTAGCGCCTAGCATTATGGGATATAGGGTAGCCTCAAGCCGGTATAAATAGCTCTCGAGCTTTAGTATAGGCCGAGTCGGAGCCGAAGGTCGGCTCCGAACCCATCCAGCAAGAATGAAGGTGAGATTGACAACTTAACATCTGATTGTTATATTAGTGCTACTGTGATGTTGAATATTTCAGCTACTGTTAAGTGAATGTTTATGTTTATACTACTACACTAATCTGTCTGTCTAAAATCTGTTCATATATAAACGTTTTGTCTTACGAAGCTTTTCTCCCCAGACCTTCACTGAAAATATATATTTTTTTATGGCCCACTTGGACTTTCCCAGTAAACAAATATCAAATAAATAAATAAGTATGCTATGGTAAAAAGGGATTTACATTATTGTTCTGCAGCCAAGTCTTCATAATTATACAAATACAGATGTCAAGGATGATGTAGGCCTGATGCTCTGTCATTCAGCAGTTAAGCTTTTTGAAAAGAGAGCAGCGCAACCTTGATATTATTTGAAATGCAATTTGCTGTGTGGCTATGTTGATGAATTGAACATTGCCTAAAAAAAGATTGTGTAGGGGAAGCAAAAGTTCTAGTCAGAATGTGAAAGTTATGTGATGAGAGGTGTAGGTTGCCACTAGCAAAGCAGGAGGTCTCAGGCAGACAAATAATAGAGTCTTTCAGAATGACAACAACATTTAGCAAACCAGTTATTGTAGACAATTATTATTTTCTTGAAATTGGGTATCATTCTTGGTGAAAGAAGAGTATTGCTCAGAACCTGTGGTTTAAATTGCTCAGAAACAGAGGTGGTGATCTCACTTGTCGATCTTTGTGTCCTCCTTAGGATAGACTGTTGAAAATGATGCAATCAAACAGAATCAACAAGGTCATACCTACATATTTAGGAATGTGAGGGGTCCTGTGGCACTTGTAATGTTCCTGATCGTACCACTAGATATACAACTGACCCTAGCCCACTCCTTATCCAGTCTGGTGACACTGTCACTATATTTGGCAACAGAATCCACAAAGCCTATGTAAGCTTAGGGGTTCAGAACTTAATGTTTAATGAATTCTTGAACAGGCTTGTGGAAGTGTAGGTGTGGATGTAAATATGAGTGCATCCATAAATAACTGAGGTCTTCAAAGTGGGTGACTGGCAGGCTTAGGTAGGCGCTTGTTTTGACAACCTCATCATAAGCAGGTGCTGTTGTTTATTGACAGTGTTAAAAGTAAAGAGAAGTATCTTCAGTCTAAGTTGCTGATTACATCTCTTATAGAAACAAGTAGGAATAAGGGATTATCAACAAGAGGCAATTCCTACACTACGTCAGTACACTTATACCAAGTGTTAACAGTCTGATCAGGACTGACCCTGTGATTTCATGTTGAAATGTGTGAAAGTTACTAATCTTATATTAGGGTACTGATAAGGTTAAATTAGAGTGCTGTATCTGAGGGCTGATATTAATATGAAGTGCAGTTTTAGGATAAACCCTTATATCATGCAGTGGATGGATAGCTTGCTCACAGACAGGACCCAGAAAGTTAGAATTGTGGAGTGCATTTCTACAAAGAGGTCACTCAATAGTGGAATCCCTCAGGGATTGGCATTACAACCACTCATTGTTGGCATTTACTTCTCTGAAGTTAAGACCAATGTTAAGGGCCTCTGGCTGACTAAATTTGCAGATAACTGCAAATTAGACACAGACCTAGATTTCTTCACTGACACTAATGTTCTCCAGGAAGGGCTGACACAGACAATTTGTGTCAGAGCCATGAACTAAAACTAAATGCCAAGAAGTGCCTAATAGTATCCTTTGGAAGTCGTCCATGTTTGGTAAATATCATATTGACATAACACTCCTAAGAGCTGACCCAGTATTCAGGGATTTTGGGACACATATAGACAGTAATCTAGCTTTTACCATCACTTGTCTACAGTGGTGAGGAAATCATTCTATGTTGTGTAACTTATAAATAAAAGTATGGCTTCTAGGTCAGAGAAGGTCATCGGTCCACTGTATTCAGCATTCATCAGACCTATCATTAGGTACAATTCACCCTTTGGTATGTACCTAATCAGCCACTTCCAACAATTGGAATGTCCACAGAAGTTCCTCACTAAAAGAATATAGGGCATAAGTAACAGGTCCCATGTAGACCTACTCAAAGCCCTATCCCTGTATTCTGTCTCCTACAGGCTATTGAGGGGAGATCTATGCCTGGCATACAAGGCATTGTCAGATCCCACCCTGATGGATCTCCTGCATATCCATAAAACAAACAGTACCAGAATTACCCATTCTAATGACTTAAAACTTACATGTGTTATAAATTGTACTTGCTGGACAGACAGGAATGCATCTTAAAGACTACTGCTTCTCTGTAACAGGCTTCCCTTCCATGTGAACCAGAGTTCCTCCCTAACCCAATTCAAGTCTAACTTGGACATTTAGATGGGGAACAGGAAATTCATCACTGATTCGGCACCTATGTCTCTAATGGACACATATAGCTGTAAAGTGTTCATCTCCCAGGTCCCTGCTTGCAAACACTTCATCTCCCAACCCACCACTTTCACTTACCAAGGGTACCAGAACTTATGGATAAGTGGATAAGAATCTACAAGGAAAGAGTAAGATAGTAGGTGGCCATGTCTGCAAAAGGTTTATTCTTTTTAAGGTTCCAGCAGAAAGGTATTAAACAAATAAAAATGAATTGAAAATATGTCTTTTCTAATAGTACTGAAATTATATGGAGAATACAATAGTTGCCTCCTAATGGCTGGGCTTAGTTGGTTTCTTGTACCTTGTAAAGGATATGAAATGGAAATAGTAAAATTAATTAGGAAGTGATGAGGCACCAGGCACTAACTAAAGCACACTCCTGTTTTGGATGGTATAACTGAAATGAGAAGCAATGTGATATATTTCATTCAATTGTATTACATCTAGAAAAGTTTGTCAATATTTACAATTTCTGTCATACAGAACTGCTATGAGACATTATCAGGCAACTAAAGAAATCCAGCCTGTAGTTCAAAAGTTACTATTGTTAAAAAAATAGAGGATGCAGTAAAACACACTTTTTGACTTAAGAAAGTCACTTAAAATATAATAGTACCTTTAAAAAAACAGGTGATAAGAGATGATGAGAATCAAACTTGTGAAGAGAAGTGTGGGCCATCCAAAGTTAAGTGCTTGATATCAGTATTCATTTATTAATTAATTAATGTATTAATTTATAGATTGACTGATTAATGGGAATGTCTCACTGAGTTGTGCAAGACCCATTTTCTGCAAATGTTAACAATAAAAACGAAAACATTTAGGCAATAGAGAAAAATATATTGCAATGCAACATGAAAAAAATCAATGACATAAAACAATGATTGCTTTTATGGGAAGGGAAAAATAATAGTTGCAAAGCAGTGTAAGATACTTAGTGGGTAAAGAGAAGACAGTATATGCAGGTGGTATTAATTGTTATTTAGTATTTACATAAAATTGTACTTGTCAATTTATACAGTATTGGCCAAGGTGCTATTTAGTTTATTGATCTCTTCTCATGATATGTTTGTTCAGATGAATATATGCAGAAAAGGACCTCATAAAATACAGTTACCTCTATAACCACATACATTCAAGAAAACTATGTTAGGTAATACTGGAAATACTTTCTGTGAAGTGTAAGTATCTGTTCATGCTTGCATATTATTTATTCAGACTAGATCATCCAGTCATCCAATGTTGTTGAACTCATCCAACTTCTATAGCAACTCCATGAATAGCCAAAACCATCCTCAGTTTACTAGGCAAGTAAGGGGAATTGAAGTAGATTACTAGGCTTTCCTTCCATATCACACACACACACACACACACACACACACACACACACACACACACACACACACACACACACACACACACACACTATGGACAATTTGGAGTTGCTAATTTATTTGCCACGTCTTTTTGATGTGAGAAATTGAGAAACCTGACAAAACCCCAATCAAAATCAGGAAGGGCATACATTTTCCTGAAAGAGGCCACACCAGCTTACAAATGGACAAGAGAAACTCTCATTCTGAGATAACACTGATATTTATTTCACCAATGTACCACCCACTCAGATTAAATACTGATATTAAAAAATAAAAAAAATGAAAACAGAATAAATGAAAAACGAAAAATGTTAGGAAAAACATGCTGGCTAATCCTACTAAAGGAATGAGCACACGTCCTGTAACATTAACTGTTCCATAGCTGCAAATGAATAGGACAGGAAATAGCAAATCAGCTTTCTTAGTAATTCTGTGGAGAAAACTGAAACAAGACCCAAGGGGATGCTGTCAATCTGTCCATCAAACTCAATTCCTTATCTTTTACTCTGTTTGCTATAATCCTTACAGGTGTTTGTACCAAAATAAGGAGGTTGTTCTGCAGGGCATCCCTTCCCCTATTGTAAACAAAACATTATTTATTTTAGTCAGTGTATGCTGATGGCAGAGAAGTAGTGAGGAAAAAGCAAGCACCTTATATTTCACCTATTGCTTTCAGTTGAAATGAAAACTAACTTGCTTTTTTTCTGTAAAATTTGTTTAGGTGCCGCTTATGAATTTATGATTCAGAAGAGTTTCAGATAACATGGATATATATTTTTTTTTTGCTGTGATTGATTTCTTTTAAATGCAATTTGTTAATGTGGCATAATAAACTAGGGCACATCTAAACGGCTTAATAAACTTTTAGAACAATGTGCAGTAATTGTACCTTATATGTGAGAACAGAGTTGACATACATAATACAGATCACCTAATCAGATTATTAGAAAAGCTGTGCTTCTTCCACAAAGAAATTTAGGGCGATGGTATAATCTAAGCACCTGTGCTTAATCCCCTCATATGGTGAATGTTCTAATTGCAGGATGAAATAAAAGGTCAAAATAATGATATACCTTTGGAGAACTGCAAATCAATTCTGCAGGAAAACATTTTGTGTTAACGATGAACTCACAGTATTTATAAAGTCTCAGATGTAAGCATGTGGATTTTGAGAGCTAGATGCCTAAGTAAGCAGCCTAGCCTTAATTATACAAGCAGTATGCAAGGCAAATCAGTTTGACTGACTAGTACGGCACAGCAGTAGTAATGATATTTAATTGGAGAATCACTATATAAAGATCTGGCCCAACATGACCTTGTCACCTAAACAATTACCTCAATATTATCCTTCATTTCTCTCATATTAATTAACATGAAATATAGTTTAAAAATAAAAAGATAAAAATCACTAAGTGATCAAAAAATGTACTGCATCTTTCATGAAAAATGGTGATCACTTTTCAACAGACACAGTAATGCTGTGCTTTGTGAGTTCTCAATGGCCAGTCATGTTTCATACTAAATCACAAAGACATTCCATTAACTATCTTAACAATTCTCTAAACTCATAGCAGATGCACATGAGATGCCCAAATATGCCTGCTCGTGTGTGTGTGTGTGTGTGTGTGTGTGTGTGTGTGTGTGTGTGTGTGTGTGTGTGTGTGTGTGTGTGCGCGCGCACACGCGCATGTGCATACTTATGTTCTCTGGTGCACCATTTCCCATCCAAAAATTGCTTCTCTGTCTTTCCTTATGCCATCTATGTGCTAGAATACGTTTGACCTGACTTGTGACATACCGCAAAAAATGATTCTGTAGTCATCAAAACTACCTGCGTAGTTCACAGCAAAGGCATAAGAACTGCAGCTGAGAAACAACTACAAAACAATTAGCACACTCTACAGTATACCTAGGAATATAGTGGTTGCTGCTAACTGTGCTTCTTCTGACACTCCAAAAATACTCCATTAAACAAATTGACAATTATCCATAGTTAAGTGTGTAACATGTGAGTGCATGTGTATATGCCATGAAAGACTAAAGTCCTGATCCTACCACAAGTGTATTTTTTTCATACCAAAAGCATTTATTCTCTTGTACACCTGTTTGGAATAGAAGCTGAGTCACAAATAGAAAAGTATTACAGTTTTAGTAGCTCTTCTTAAAATTAGCTTTTAAATGTTCAAACTGTGAGTGGAGACTGAAATTGTTGCTTTAAGATCCTATGAAAAATATTGTAAAATTATATTTTATCATATAAAAATATCACCTCTAAATTAAATCCAAGAAGTGAAACAAACCACTGAGAAACAAAATCCAGTTCTGCTAGGCTAAGAATGAACTAAAAACAGTTGGAGAGAAAAAATAAATTAAAATGTTCAAATTTTAAAATATATACTTGCACAGTACCCTTTTAAGCACATTCATTATACTTAATGATAAGCCACTCTAGGATGTCTGTCGCTGCATATTAGTTACATTTGGTATGGCAGATGTGCTTAAACTCATCTCATGCTTTGTCCCACAACAGTCAGGAGCTTATCATAAAATGTCACAACTCATGTCATGCTTTATTTTTTAATTTTCCACAGAAAGACTATGAGGTTAATTAAAATAAATAAATAAATAAATAAAAAAGTAACAGACGTATGAAGCAAACTTTTCTTGCTCTGAAGTATTTTTACAGTGCTGTTTGCATATGTAAACCAGCATGTTCAGAAAATATTATTTATTTGTCTTTGGCATGTTTAATATTCCTTAGGGAAAACAAATAATAGGACATGCTTGTCTGCATTATTATTGTCTTTTACCCAGAAATCTAAAAGTAGGACTGTCACTTCAGTAACTGAAGAACTGCAGTATGTATCTTGCTAAAGGAACAATGTTTGTCTAATTCTTTTTAAACTACAACTATCCCGTAAATGATTTGATAAGTAGTACTCAGGAACAGTATCCTTCCTGAAATTCCAACATGTATCTGGAAAGGTTTCACTTTACTGAATTGCTTATTGTTATCCTATTTTCCCACATACTTTCAAACATTGCCTCTCATACAAATGACAATGTGTGCTGTTTGTAAGCAAATATGACATTTTATTGGCTAGATTGCAAAGCTCTAATTTACCCTCAGTAATGGTGATGCTCCAAGATCCTAGAACAAAAATAGGTACTTATGTATTATCGCAACCAGATTTCTGAACTGCCGTAATTTGTACAGTTTTCGCAAAATGAGGTCTGTTCATCTAAGAAGAGAAGTGTCAACCATTAAGTACTATTCTGTCAGATACTTCTTCACATAGGAAGAGGAATAACTGTCACATTCCTCTTCCCTGGTAGCATCGTTCCCAACCTTTTCACATGACTGCTGCTTGTCACTCGTCCTTAAAGTTTCAAATCATGAAAGACAGCACATTCCCACCCAGACAAGCAGCCCATTTCAAAGACCTTTCCGTGGCCAGACCATAATGTCACATACTTACATTTCAGACAGATTGCAATGAATCCCTCAGCATGTACAGGACCTCTTGTTAGTAATCTGACTGCCTGTTGCGACTTGTGAGTGAACAAGTTCAGATTTACACAAGTATCTGTGTGAAGCGGCCTAAGGTTTGACAACTCTCGCACAGGAGTCCTGCAGGGGAGAAAGACAGCACTCCCCGAGCAAGCACTGAGCTGTTACTTACTCTTCCTTACAGGCACCTTCGGTTTTGGTGACTACTGCCCAGGAAAAGTCAGTGCATATTCCGTGACTCACTTTCCTTTACCTAACATGGTAATGATGGATGCAGGAATTGTAAGCGGTAAAAGAAAAATTAAATTGTAAAGTGTAAATGAGGCACATCACCCAAAAGTAAATAATGTCATCTTTTTTCATCCTCCTGCCTCATACCAGCTGTGACAAACTACTACTTACTTCTTTCCAGACCCCATTGTAGGTCAAGTAACCTGTTTCCAAAGAAACATGACGAATTATCACACTTCGGAAATCTGGTTGCGATAATACATAAGTACCCAAAAATAATACTGAAGGAAGTCAAGAGTGATGTTATGTAAAGTAAGTAAAGGGCATTGCTGCACAAAGTACAGATGTGTATGATTCTAAAATAATTTAGCAACCCAGTAAAAGCACACAGGGCACACTTAAAAAACTGGTAGTCGGTGTTAGAAAACCCCACATTGCTAAGGCGGACACTACAGTTTATAGAAGCAAACTGACAGCCAAACGTAGGAACAGCTGAACAAACATCTGCATCATAAACAGTCATAATCACATATATCAGAATGGAAATATAAATGAGCAGTGATTACAGTGTATTACAACATTAATGAAAACAATGATGAAGGCTAAAAATGTAGATGTCATAGTGTCCACAAAATGTACTGCAAAATGAATTCTAGTGAAAGTGTAATTGATGTTATGAAGTAACATGGATTATGATGACAACAGACTCTACAATGTATTTATAGTTTAGTAAACATTGCTCTCTCATCTCTAAACACACACAAAACCCTATCATCTTCAGAGATATTACAAAAGCAAACTTGCTTTCACTATATGTGGATCTGAGGGAAGTTCAAAAGTTCCTTCTCCTCAAGGACCGTATGCAATGCATGGAAGCATTCTGTTTTCACCTCAGTACTTGTATCAATACAATACTAAGTTTAAGGATAAACCCCTTTAGTGGATTACTAACATAAGCAAGATTTATAACAAGGAAAAAAATATTCTCTATTGCGAACACAATGAAACCCCACACCTATGAATTAAACCCCAAAAATGAAACAAACAGCTGAGTAACAAAATCCAATACTGCAAAGCTAAGTGCAAAATAAAACTTACAGTATCTGTCAATGATAGTCAAAATTCCTTGTTCACCTATGTCAGGAACTTTAAGAACAATACACTGCACTCAGCTACTGAAGACATAGCTGGCAGGTTAGCAATCAAAATTTAGTTTAAACGCTCCATTAGTATTTCCATCTAGCCCAGACATACATGATTCTGGTTGGTATCCAAAAGAATTCCCTGAGCAAGTCTTAAATGCTCTCTCTCTCTCTTTCTATCTCTGAAGTGAAAAACACTAGTATCATGGGGGGCTAACAATATGTACCTTCTTTACATTCCAGGTCTTAGTATGAAGCACTGTCTCACTGATAACACACTATTACTTGTCTGACCTCAGCCTCTCATTTGGTTTTGTTCCAAAGGTATGGAGAAAAAAATCAGGTCATTCTATTTCACATGGGATGGTCTACCACTGATCCTTGAAACTATAGACTGACTCACAACCGTTACCTGAAAAACAATGAAACACATATTTATAGACAATATAAGCACATAAATAGGTAGCTTTACTTTCGTTGACTGAAATTAGTTGGGATTTGTAAAGGGTAAGTCTTGCCTGCTTGACCTGTGGACTTTTTTTAAGAAAGTAACAGAGGCCTTAGATGAAGACACAACAGTACATGCAATATACCCCATCCTAGCCAAGGGTTTTGTTGCTGTTCCTCATTAACTCATTCCCTCCAATGGAGCTCTGCAAGTTTGCACTATAACTGCCAATAGATGGCTACTTAGCTTTTTGAGAGAATCAAATTATATCCTTACATGACTTCCATGGTGGTGCAGTGGTAGCGTTGTTGCCTCACAGCAAGAGGTTCTCCCATTCGATTCCCGGCTGGAGTGCAGGGAGTACCTTCTGTGTGGAGTCTGCATGTCCTCCCCGCTGTTGGGTGGGCATTTGAAAGACATGCGTAAATGGGCGTTCCTTCGTTGAAGGTTGAATGTCGAGCTGCCACCTCGCCGTTCGTGAAAATCAACTGCCAGTCATTAGCGTACCGGAGTTCCACTGTGGCGACCCTAACTGGGAAAGGCCAAAAGACAACAACAACAACATATCAAACAAATGTCAATGTATTTGGAACCATAGGGGTAACTAAAAAAGTATAAATGGCAAACTGTTCAGCACAAACTATTTTTAGAGTGCTAATATTCTTTAGGTTCCAGATCTTAGATTAGCTTTTATAGGCCACAGTAAATATTAAGTTTGTAATATTTTGTAAACAACTTACAGTATCTCAGCAACCACTCAAGTTAAACAAATACTGTCAACAGCATTTTATTCATTTAGCTTATTTGCTTACACATGAAGCTATGCAGTTCTGTCTTTGCTATGTGGTTGCCAAGACATTTAGAAAAACATGAAATGTATGACAATGTAAATATTATATGAAGACAGTACAATTGTGTAAAATCTTACCATAACAGTAAATGTTCTTTCCTTCACTGTCATAGTATTCCTAACATATGGGATTCCCTGCCATGGGTAGCCTGACGTTAGCCAGCATACCAAAGCCTACTGTTGCTTTAAGGCACACTGAACATCACATATATGTTCCTTGCATAGCCTAGTGCATAAAAGTGATGACAGATGTACCATCCTCAGAAATTATTGCTCCAGTAGGAATACCAATCTAAGGAAACTCAGGAAGTAACCAGTACATCCAGGAAAAAAAAGGACTAAGGGTAAGGAGGAAGGGAATGAATACTGCAACAGTGAAGGAAAGGACATCTACTGTTATGATAAGATTTTACGCAACTGAACTATGTCCTTTCATTCACTGTTACAGTATTCCTAACATATTGGAGAGTGCCAAAGCTCGAGAGAAATTTGGGAGGGGGAAGGAGCAGTGGAGCCCTCTAAGAAGCCACGAAGAATGGCCCTAGCAAAACCAGTTCTAGCTCTAGAAATACCATCCAACTTGCAGTGCTGGGAAAAAGTATGCACAGATGTCCAGGTAGCTGCTTCAAGAATAGTGTTAGTATCCAACCCCTTCAAAAAAGCACAAGAAGAAGCCACAACACAGAAGAACGAAGGCTGTTACCATGAAAAGTATAACAAAAAAGAAATACCCTTTGAAATCCAAGAAAAAATAGTTTGCATGGATACAGCTAATCCTAAAGACTCAGGGTGAAGAGAAGCAAACAGCTGATCAGATTTTCTAATAGCCTTAGTCTTATTCAAATAAAATCTGAGTTGTCTATGCACAATGCATGTCCAAAGTATACAGCACCCTCTGACTGTCAGATTACGGAGAGGGGAAAAAGTAAGCAAATGAACAGACTGATTACGTGACAACTCATTAACCACCTTAGACATAAAAGAAGGATTAGTATACAAGGACACCTTGTCCTTATGAAATATCAAAAACGGAGGACAAGCTATAAGGGCTTGAAGCTGAGATACCCATCTGGCAGGAGTAAGGGTTAACAAAAGTACAGTCTTCCAAGAACAATGTTGCAAGGAAGCTGAAACAGCAGGCTAAAAAGGAGCCTGAGTCAACTTCTCCAAAACAAAATTAAGATCACAGGGAGGATGAACAGGTTTCCTTGGAGGTCTCATATTAAAGACGCCTTTAAGGAACTGTTTAGCCTCAAATCTAGAAGCTAAAGGAGGAGTTAAAGGCAGAAAAGCAGAGATTGCTGATAAGTGGCCCTTAATAGAAGAATAGGCCAAACCCGCATTGAGCAACTCACACAACTAAGAAAGAACCAAAGGAACATCCACAGTAAGTGGGACCAAGTTACGAGAGACACCAAATAGAAAACCTCTTCCATTTGGATAAGTAGGATTTCCTAGTAGTAGGTTTCCTGGCCTCCTGCAGAGCCTTCAGCATGTCCTCAGAAAAAAGCTGTCTTTGTGGAATCAAAGTCCTATTACCCGCAATGCAGTTGAAGAGCAGACAAGTGGGAATGGATGAGACAGCCCTTGTCTTGTGTGAGTAGATCCACCATGGGAGATAACTTGTGATTACTGCCCTTAGCTAAATACAGAAGAAGAGGGAACCAATTCTGTCTCAGCCAAAAGGGAGTCACCAACAAACTTTTGGGAGCGCCCTGTTGAATTTTGAACAGGACTTTTCGAATGAGAGGAAGAGGAGGGAATGTATAAGGAAGAAAAAGTGAGGGCATCCACCTTTCACAACAGAGGACCTGGGGGTCTGACACAAAATAGAGTAAGCTGTCTGTTCAGAGGGGAGGCAAATATATCTACTTGAGGAGTACCCCACTGGTGGACAATGTCCAGAAACACATCCCTGTGAAGCATCTATTTGTGGGATTGAGTTAAGGACCTGCTCAAGAGTGTCTGCCACAATGTTTTGACCTGAAGGGATGTAAACTGCCGGAAGTGTCACTTGATACTTGACAGCAACAGCCCATACCAGGAGTTCCAACCAGCAAAGAAGATAAGATCCTGTTCGTCCCTGTTAGTTTATATACCACATCACTGTGGTATTGTCTGTGAATACCTTAAAAGGCCATGGACAGAAAAGAGGATGAAAAGCCTGAACAGCAAGCATAAGAGCTCTCATCTCTTTGACAGTGATGTCCTCCTTCTGCTGAAGAGGCGACCGCATACCCTGTACCTTTAGGGAGCAAAATGCTGCTCCCCATGTCACGTCTGAAGCATCTGTGAACAATTTCTGAGAGGGAAGAGGGGAACGAAAAGGGTGCCCTGGATTTAGAGACACCTGCTGGATCCACCAGTGAAGCTCCTTTCTGAGACAAGGAAGAAGATGAACTACAAAGTCTACAGGATGTGCATGTTGAAGCTAAACTGACTTCAGAAACCACTAAAACTTTCTCATGTGGAGTGTGGCCAGAGGGAGCATAGGAATGTTGGATGCTATGAAACACACACAGAGTTCTCAGAAACTCCCTGGCGGTAACGTCCAGAGAAAGAAGAGTCTGAAAGAAGGAAATGAAAATCATTTCCTCTGGAGGAGGCAGGGGTGTCAACATAAGCACTGTCTGAATCCTGCAACCCAGAAAAACATGATCCTGAGAAGAAATCAGAGAAGACTTTTTGAAATGTATTGTCAACCCCAGGTTCTGAAGAAGGGAGATACCAAAATGAAGATTTTGCAAAATAATCTCTGGAGAGGATGCTTGAATCAACAAGTTATCCAAGTAAGAAAATATTTGGATCTCCTGAAGACTGCAGAAAGCAATCACTAGGGTGTATATCCTTGGGGCAGTAGAAAGGCCAATGGGTGAAGCAGAAAAGTGAAATTACTAGGAAGCAACAGAGAAATGCAAAAACTTCCTGAAAAGGGGATGGATAGGAATACGAAGATAAGCATCCTTGAAATCCAGAAACACCATGTAGGCCTGAGGGAGTAAAAGCAGAAACAGAGTCTGAAGGAAAAACATTTGAAAGGTGGGCAACTTCAGAAATGTGTTTAGATGAGAGAGGTCTAGAATTGCTCTTCAAGTATCCTCTTTTCTGGACACTGGAAACATTCCAGAGTAAAACTCCCTCCCCCTTTGGGACACAGGTACCTCTTGAATAGTACCCTGTGTCAAAAGCTCTCGAAGAACTTCTGGGAAAAAGGAAGGTGTTCCCGAGGAATCTTAGGAATGCCCATAAAGGGGGGATGGGATTTCCAAACCATGAAATACCACTGAAAAATGATGGATAGAACCCAAGAATCCTGAGTAATCTGAAGCAAAACAGGAAGAGAAATGTGAAGAAAAAGAGGAATGTGGCTGGGAAGAGACAGATAGTCATACAGTACCTGGTTTATTAGAAAAGGAAGACTTCTAAGTCCATGAGGTCTGAGTAGCCTTAGGCGGAGGAGCCCACTTGCCACTCTTTTTGCTCTTAGTAGGAGGGAAAGATTGTCTGCAAACAAATCTGGCTTACTGAGGTAATTTCTCTGAAATATAGGCACAGGAGAGACAAACTCATGTCTAAGTTGCTGTAAGGCCTTCCCCTTATCCTGAATGAACTGGAGGTAAAGCTCTCTCCAACCAAGACTGAACTTGACAGTCATGAGGAGAAGGTAAACAATTGACCACACCACACTCATCACATAGTCAACTAAATCTACACCACCAAAATCCACACATAGTAACACAAAAACATTCGCGGAGGCTCTCAATAATAATGTCTAAACAACAGAGACCTCCAAAGAAGAAACACAAGCAACCTCCATCACACAACACAACACAAATGACACATAGCCCACAAACTCAGTGTGCCACTCAACCACAGCCAATAAGGCAAAACAATGTACCCAACACACTAGTCATAGGTGACTCTATAGTCAGGCACATAGATGTCCCACTCACCAGACTAAACAAGGAGAAGGTTACTGTCAGCTGCCTGTCAGGTGCCAGGATCCGCCACATAACCCACGCACTCAGGTCACTCCACAACAAGTACAAATATGACTCTGTCATTGTCCATGTTGGTGTGAATGACCTGAGACATACCTCCCTGGACTACATGAAAAGAGACATGGAAGAGCTCTCCGATCTTGTAGCCCAGGTAGGTATGACCCTAGCCTTGAGTAGCATTCTGCCATTGGCCAGAATGATACCGAAGTATAAGGACAAAATTATTGACTTCAACAATTGGCTAAGCTTCTGGTGTCATTCTAAGGGGATCCAGTATCTGTCTGCTTGGGATGACATGGTCGACAGACCACGATGCTTTGCCACAGATGGCCTGCACCTGTCGCCCCTGGTATTCCAGATACTAGCTAAGGCTCTTGCTGCCCCTATAGTGCCTTTTTTAGGCAAGGTTCAAATAATAAATTCACCACCGTAACAGGAACAGGCAAGCAAAAACTGGGGGTAATGCTACTCAATGCTAGAAGTCTAAATCTCAAAATGCACTCACTCGAGGCACTCCTTAAAATGGAGAACATTGATATCGTTGCAGTGACTGAGACCTGGTTCAAGGCTCCAGAGAGCATCCCTACACTACCAGGCTATAACGCACACCACACTTTTCGGCCATGTAACCTGGACCGAAACACCAAAGGTGGAGGTGTGTCCATATTCATTAAGGATATCCACACCTCCAGGCTAGTTGCTCAGCATAATGCATCCAAGGTTATCCAAGGGTAACTAACTCTGAGCAAAACTGCAATCCAAATTGTAGCTTGCTACAGATCCCCCACCATGCCCCAGGATTCCCACTCCTCTTTTCTTGATGTACTGGAAAATATTAGGGTCCAACCAAACACCCTAATAATGGGTGACTTCAACTACTCCACCATTAACTGGGAAAACTACTCGTGTACCAACTCCTTAGCTCAGCACTTTCTGGAATTCATAAACTCCAATGCCCTGGATCAACTTATCCACACCCCCACCAGGGACAACAATATCCTAGACCTAGTCATTACCAACATGAGTGACCGGTGTTCCACACCTGAAGTCAACTCCATCTTGGTCCGATCCGACCATAAGCTAATCACCCTTAATATCCACATCCTGCCCCAACCCCCCATTAAGGAAACCACAGTAAAAAATTTCTTCAAAGCCAACTTCATGCTTCTTAAGACAGAAGTGGTGAACTTCATGACACCCATGCAGATGGACAATACAGTTACAACTGCTGAATCCTACTCAAATGCACTCTATAAGCACTTACACAAGTGCATGGATCATGCTATCCCAAACAGAACCAAGATGCTATCCTCCAAAAAAAGGAAGCCAATCTGGTGGTCCCCTGCCATAAACAAACTGTACAACAGAAGGAAGAAACTGTTGCAAAAGAGAGTAAAATCCCATGAGTGGAGGAGCTCCCTGGTCAGCCTCAGTAAGAAGCTGAGATCCCTTATAAGATCCTCCAAAGCTAGCTACGAAAACAAAATCACCACTAATTCTAAGGACAACCACAAAGCATTCTATAGCTATGTCAAGAATCTCGATTGCAACACCCAGATCTGCTCTGAGTTGCAGCATAATGGCACAAAAATTACAGAACCAACTGATACTGCCAACATCCTGGCAGATAGGTTCAGTGCTAACTTTACCCCCCCTCACCCGCTAAAGGGCCCATATCTATACAGGAAGAATGCAGAGTCCCTGTAATCACAACTACGCAGGTAAAAGCTGCACTCTCTAAAGCCAATAACACAGCATCCATGGGACTGTACAACATTCCAGGCTGCATTTTACATGAACTTCAGAATGAACTGGCTCCCCACTTAAGCACCATGTTCAATAATAGCCTCGCATCAGGCTTTGTGCCCACTGAATGGCACACAGCAACAGTTATCCCACTCCACAAAGAAGGAGCCACCACTGATCCCGGGAACTATCGACCTATTAGCCTGACGAGCCTGGTCTGCAAGGCCATGGAACGTATCATCATGGAACTCATAAACAAACTCTGGATCCCACCCAGTTCGGGTTTGTGAAAGGCAGATCATGCCTCCTGAACCTGATTGACTTCTTTGAGGCAGTCATCAAAGCCATAGATGAGGGTACGGTGGTTCACACAGCCTATTTTGACCTTGTCAAAGCTTTCAACACCATCTCCCATTCTGGAATTATAGCTAAACTCACTAAACTAGGTATAAATCCCTACGTCTCAAGGTGGGTTGCCAACTGGCTCACTGACAGAACCCACACTGTAAAAGTTGCAGACTACAAATCTGACCTCAAAGCAGTGACAAGTGGAGTACCACAGGGTTCCGTCCTGGGACCTCTCCTGTTTGGTATCTACTTCTCTGAAGTACAGGCTAACACAGAAGGCCTCTGGCTAATGAAGTTTGCAGATGACTGCAAACTAGGAGCCATAGTCAAGTCCCCAAATGATGTGGACATCCTACAGAAGGGCCTCGCTGAGACAGATGCCTGGTGTCAGAGCAAGGACCTCAAGCTCAATGCCAAAAAGTGCATTGTCATCCCCTTTAGTAAAAACTCTGTACCCATGAACTACCACATAGGCAGCAATTTACTTAACACCAAATGTGTGATAAGAGACCTTGGGACCCAGGTGGACAGTAGTCTCTCCTTTGAAGGTCACATCGCCACAGTAATCAGGAAGTCCTTCTACATGGCACACCTCATCATAAAAGGGTTCTCATCCAGGAAAAAAGAGGTCATTGTTCCCCTCTACTTGACACTCATTAGACCCATTATAGAGTACAACACCCCTTTTGGAATGTACCTTACAAGACATCTGCAGCAGCTGGAAATGCCACAGAAGTACCTCACAAAGAGGATTACTGGCCTCAAACAAATGCCCTACACTGACTGCCTCAAAAAACTCCAGCTTTACTCTGTAGTATATTGCCAACTCCGAGGTGATCTCTGCCTAACATATAAAGCTATGTCAAACCCAGAGCTCTTGGACATGCTACACCTAAAGAAATCCCAATGTCTTCAAGCTACACACTCTAGGGACCTAAACCTTGTCACCACAATAAACGGGACATGCTGGAGGGATAGATTCCTGTCCCAGAGACTTCCCATACTCTGGAACAGGCTACCCATTTATGTCAAGCAAAGTCCTTCATTAGCACTCTTCAAGAAAAATCTTGATGAGTGGATGGGAAATAGGAAATACACCCCGGGATCACTTCTGTGTCTCAGCTCGACAGTGACACAGGAAAATAACTTTCTTGGGTGGCGTAGGCCAGGAAACCTTGTTGGCTAGGCTTATGTAGGCCCTTGGGCCAATAACCTAGTAGCTACCTATGAACCTATGAACCTATGAACTTAAAGAAACCAGTAGCTGCTTCCCCAAACAAATGTTAGTATCTAGAGGAGCTTCCATCAACTTAGCCTTGATATCATCAGATAAAGGTTGAAGCCTAAGCCAAGAATACCTCCTCATCACTGAACCAAACGCAGCAGCCATAGAATAGGCTTCTGCTCTCCTGCACTTGATAGAATGATGAACTACTTGAGAGGAAGTCCTAACAAGGAAAGAGCTGAAGTTTTAACCTCATAGTCTGAGAGATCAGAAGTAAGCTGGCACGCCCGGAAAGTAGAGCCAAAACATACTTGGACATATGTACCTGATAATTAATAGCCCTAAAAGCCAAAGTAGCTGAGGTATAATCCTTCTTACCTAGAATTTCCATGGTGCTGCTGTCTTTATTAGAAGGCAGTAACTTAGGCAAATGGAGCAATAGAGAGTGCTTGTCAGAAGCTAAAGACACCACCGAGGGGTCAGCAGCAGGACATTTGTACAAAAAGTTACAATGCTCACGCACCCTATAAAACCTATCAGGCTTTTTAGGAGCAGGGGGCAGAGAATCAGGAGCTATAAGAGCATTGGAGAAAGCATCCAACAAAGCAGCCAAAACAGGAGAAACTGAAGACAGTTTTGGAGATTCCATCTGCAACAACTCATAATACCTCTTATTGATTTCAGAGACCAGAGCACAATTCCATTTCAAAAACTCCATCGTCCTCGAGATTGTGTCCCCCAAATTAAATTTCTTCAAAAGGAGTATCAGGAATATTAGATTCGTCCCCAACTCCAACATTACAAAAAACCCAGATTTGATGAATATGCTTCACCTCAAAAAATCTAGATCCATCAAATAATGGGTATAGTTCCCCATACTAAAGGGTGGCGAAGTTACACAAACGATGCAGATAGCCTAGTATGAACCTATGAACCTATGAACCTAAGTGTAAAAATTGATCATTAATGATAAGAAATCATTTTTCATTTTCAATCATTACCACCCTTATGCCAACTCCAAAATATTCTGGTCCACCATAAACCCAATCCTCCACCCCAGTACCCCTCCCACCCCCAACCCCTTCCCCCTCAATAGTGCAACTGAAACTGCTGCCCTATTAAACAATTACTTCATAGAAACAATCCCAAACCTAACTCAACATACTCCCATATCCTCTTTTCTGATTTCACCCCACAGCCCCTTTTCTTTTAATACCTTTTCCTTTCAAGCTGTTCCCACTGCCTTTATCAAATCCCAACTAAATAAACTCAAACCCTGCTCTCCCTCTGTAGACAATCCACCCCCCCACTTCCTTAAAATTACTGCCAATTCATTTGCCTACTCAGTCTCTATCCTCATTTATTGTTCCATTACCGAGTCTGTTGTCCCCGATTTATGGAAATCCTTTTATACAATCCCTCTCCATAAAGGTAGTAACTCCACTGATCCCTCAAACTATCGTCCCATAGATATACTATCCCCAGTTTCCAAAATACTAGAAAAATGTGTTTATTGTCAGCTACTCAAGCACTTGCTTGACAACAATCTCAGCTCCCACCCAACACGGTTTCACACCCCATCACAGCACATCAACTGCTCTACTCTCATTCACCCAAACTGTAGCAGAAACCCGTGAAAACAACTTACTTCTTTCTTGTCTTTTCCTTGACCTCTCTAAGGCTTTTGATACTGTCTCCCACTCTAAACTCTTAACTAAACTTTCTGACCTTCACCTCTCTACCCCTTCTATAGCCTGGTTCACTAGTTATTTAACTAATAGACTACAATCTGTCAGCTGGCAAACTGTCACCTCCCCATTTCTGCCTGTCTACACTGGAGTTCCCAAGGCTCTATTTTGGGTCCTCTCCTGTTCAATATCTTCACTAATAACTTAAACTCTGCTACTAATCTCTCAACACTCTTACAATATGCTGATGATTCCACCCTTATTACTACTGCCCATAGTATCCCTGAGCTTCTTTCTCTTACCCAAAACACTTTCTCTTCCATTGAAACCTGGCTGACTGATAATCAACTAATCTTAAATCCCAGAAAAACTAAACTTCTCCTTTTTCTTCCTAAAACACTAACACAACATAAATCCTGTTTCACTATCAAATCCCTTAATAATACCATCATCAGGCCTGAACCACATACTAAATTACTTGGTGTCACCATAGCTGATGAACTAAAATTTGATTTACATATCAATCAATGCATAAAGAAAACCCACTAAAAAGTTGGCCTCCTCTACCGTAACCATAGATTTCTTTCTCCCACCTCCAAACCTTCCCTAACCACATCTCTCCTTTTACCCTGTATTCTGTATGCCGCTCCTGTCCTAACTAACCTCCAATCAACTCTTCTCAGCAAACTAGAGCAAACCTATAACAAAATAGCTAAGTTTGCCTCCAATCTCCCCTATAAATCCCACCACTGTCTTGCCCTGAAGTCTCTGCAATGGCCTGAATTCCCCAAACAACTGCTCCTTCCTCAACTACATATAACACACTCTCTTCTTTATAACCCTACTTCCTGCCCCTCTATCTCTAACATTGTAGCACTATATAACCCCCACAGTCAGCTGTACATCTGACAAACATCTTCTGGACATCTACAAACCCAGGAAAAATATAGGGAAGTCACTATACAAATACTCAGTAGACCACTCCTGGAACTCCCTTCCACATAATATAAGAAACATCCCTCATAAGTCCCAGTTCAAACTTGAACTTAAACACCATCCCCTAAACACCTGGTCCTGTCCCTGTCAAGCTCCAACTTGATTCTAGCTACCCCCTTTCTAAATCCACTCTCTTCACTCACATCTCTCTCTCTATCCTCTGTTCTCCTAAATCTACTCTCTTCTCTCACATCTTTCTCTTTCCTTATTTCCTGCTCCTCTCCATAGTGCTAATACTACAACACACCATCACCCCACTTTCTTTAAATAAATCTCTACATCCAGACTTACTTGTTGCTACTGTATAGATACACACTTAAACCTGTACATAACTGTTAAATTGATCATTTTCATTTTGTTGTATAGTTGTCCTGTTATATGCCATCTCTGATAGGAATGTTTTTCTCAAATGATTGTAATTGTAACTGGAGAATTTCTCCTCGGGTCTCCACTGAAAATGGGCCTTTGGCTCAGCTGAACCAACCCCGTTAACAAATGACAATAAATAAATAAAATAAATAAATAACGTGGTCATGGCAGAGGAATACAATAACAAAGCCAGGCAAGCCTCTGGGTTCTCAATGACCTCAGGAGAAACACCCGGCAGGGGCAGGACAGCAGAAGATTTCGGTTGTAATTTTTTAACATTCTTCTTCCCCAATGGCTGACTGTCGGGGCAGGAAGTTCCTTTCACTGTATCTCTAGTGAGAAACTTAAGGCACTGATTGTCAAGATACAAGGCAAGGGAAGAAAACCTACTATGTAAGGTCTTTGGTACGAAAGCTTGACAAAAAGAACAGGGTGTATGGTCATGAGAAGCTCCTAGGCAAAAAAAGACACTTATTGTGGCAGCCTTTATGGGGGAATCTGTCTCCTGCACTGGCATTTACTCTTCGGGATGATAGTAACCCCCAGAGCAACTAAAAACAAAAACAATGGAGTATTTATCTGCTACTGCCCGGTATCAGCAAGAAGACATGACGAACAAAAACTGCACTCAAACTGGTGGAAACAATGGAGATCTTCAGACCAATGATCTGGAGATGCATTCAGACTAGTGACAAAGAAGTTCTGAGGATGGTACAGCTGGACATCACCTTTATGCCCTATGCTATGCAAAGACCATACATGTGATGTTTGGTGTACCTTAAAGCAATAGAAGGCTTTGGTAAGCTGGCCGATGCTGAAATACCCATGACACAGAATCCCATATGTTAGGAATACTGCAAGTGTGAATGTAAGGACATCAATTAATTTATCATTACCTCCTGCGCACTAGACAGAGGGCATATATCAAAGCAGCTGTGTTTACCATTGTGTAAGCTTTAATATGACATTTTTAATACATTGTACATAGCATGGTTTTGGAATTATTAATGGAAATATGAACAAGCAATATTTGATGCCTAGTGGTGTCACTAGGACGTAATTGCAGAAACACATGGGGTGTCATCTGTCTGTAATGAGATAAGTCATTGCAGATAAGCTAATAAAACTTAAATGTAAAACTCTTATTTTATTCAATGAATAGAAAAGTGGCTCACAGACAGAACCCAGCAACATAAGGTTATACTTCATCTCTGGAGCAAGCTGCCTTTACATGTTGAGATCATGACTGTCTTACATCTTTCAAGAATAACCTTGATGACTGGATGGATATCCACAAATTCATTTCAGGCCTAGCATCTGAAGTGGGAGGTAAGACTAGAGGGTGGACATCAGCAAGGCACAAATAGTTTCTTGACTTATTTGCCTCTGATCCTGTAAAATCAAGGGCGTGCTCTTTTCTAAAAGGCTTGTTACCAGTGTGACTCCAGGACTTGGAAATGGATTCACTGCTTTTACTATATCTTTTTCTGATGTCAAAGCAGATTTCAAGGTTCTTTGGTTCATAGGTTCATAGGTAGGTACTAGGCTATCGGCCCAAGGGCCTACGTAAGCCTAGCCAACAAGGTTCCCTGGCTTACGCCACCCAAGAAAGTTATTTTCCTGTGTCACTGTCGAGCAGAGACACAGACATGATCCCCGGGGTGTATTTCCTATTTCCCATCCACTCATCAAGATTTTTCTTGAAGAGTGCTAATGAAGAACTTTGCTTGACATAAATGGATAGCCTGTTCCAGAGTATGGGAAGTCTCTGGGACAGGAATCTATACCTCCAGCATGTCCTGTTTATTGTGGTGACAAGGTTTAGGTCCCTAGAGTGTGTAGCTCAGAGGGATTTGGATTTCTTTAGGTGTAGCATGTCCAACAGCTCTGGGTTTGACATAGCTTTATATGTTAGGCAAAGATCATCTCAGAGTAGGTGATATGCCACGGAGTAAAGCTGGAGTTTTTGAGGCGGACAGTGTAGGGCATTTCTTTGAGGCCAGTAATCCTCTTTGTGAGGTACTTCTGTGGTTAATCAGATTTATTAATGATTGTAAACTTGGAGCTATCATCAACCCCAGAGGACTCCAAAAATCTATAAAAAAGGACAAATAAATCATGCCATGATATTGGTTTTAAGCTAGATGCTAAAAAGTGCAATATGGTATTCTTTAAAAATTACACTTTTTACACATAAACTGTATAGATAGTAATAAGAAGCCTTGGAACATTTGTTGAAAATTATCTCTTCTTTGACCTCCAATGCATCCACAGTCACTGGAAAAGAAAGTT
This sequence comes from Protopterus annectens, assembly GCF_019279795.1. Lineage (NCBI taxonomy): Eukaryota > Metazoa > Chordata > Ceratodontiformes > Protopteridae > Protopterus > Protopterus annectens. The sequence continues at coordinate 331,472,591 of NC_056749.1, read as the reverse complement.
TGTGACAGCTGACATAACAACCCCATGTAGAAAATGAGAAAAAGGTGGTCAGTGATGACAATGATGTGTACATAGATATAGATAAATATTTACACATATAGATATAGATATGTTCCATTCTGTCCAGCTGACTTCCAAGGATATATCTTCAAAGCACAGGGATGCTATTATAACAGTCTAGTCCTCCCACCTTAGGACCATAAATGAATACAATGCTCTCTTCACCAAGTACCTGTCTAGACACTTGATCCAACATGAAACACCTCAATATTTCTCTACAAAGATAATAAAGATCCCTAATGCCTTTATCTATGTAGAGCACTTTAAAGCTCTACCCCTGTTATCTGCCTCAAACAGACCTCTTCACAGTGACCTCTGCCTAGCCTACAAGGTCTCAAATGATCCCACACTGAGTCACCCACTTCATGCTCACAAAACCAGTAACACCGTGATCACCCAGGCAAAAGAACTCACTCTTCAATGAATCATAAACAGAACCAGATGATAAAAGTTACCTTGCTCAAAGATGCCCTGACCACTGAAACCGACTCCTATGACATATTAAAAGTATCTCCCACACCCTTTTCAAATGCAAACTGGACAAATATAAGGGCATCCACAAGTACACCACTGGTCTTGCCCCAGAGTCTCTTATGTAAAAGAGCAGCAAGTAAATGGGATTGCAATGTCAAAGTTACAAATTATGTAACAGTCAACTGCCTAGCAGCAACCAATGAACCTATGAACCTATGACAAAGAAATAATTGTCCTTACTTCCTTATTACCTTGCTGTAGCTCTGCAAGTACTGACTGTTATAATGAGTTGCTGTGAATACAAAATGTGATTAATTCACTTTATATGTTGATGAACTGTTATGTGACAGTGCTGTAACTACATTTCAGATCATTTCAGATTACAGACCATTGCAACATATATGGATCACACTGGAAGTATAAGCCAATGTGATATATATCTACATATCCATATCTATACTGATATATATCTATATATATATGTATATATATATATATATATATATATATATATATATATATATATATATATACATATATATGTACACATTGTCATCATCACTGACCACCTTTTTCTCATTTTCTACATGGGGTTGTTATGTCAACTGTCACAATCTTTCTATATTTAATGCAACTCTCCTACTTTCTTCAACACTCATGTCTGACTTTCACAGGTTTTCTCTCATACAATTAATTCACTTCTTTGCTGGGTGCACTTATTTCCTCTTGCCCTCTTCCCATCTGTCCCATATCTTCTTCACCAGATTTCATTCTGCTTTTCTGCACATTTAATCTGTTCTCTATGACCTTTTATGCATTTGGTGCTACTTTGACATCTGCTCTTATGTCTTAATTTCTTTATCTGTCCCACAGTGTGCATCCTACCACCCATCTCAGACGTTTCATCTCTATTGCCTCCAGCTTCCTCAACTGTCTTCTTTTAATGCCAGGTTTCTGTACCATACTACTGGTCACACCACTGTTTCATATAAATTACTTTTCAGCTTCTTTGTCATTCTTCTGTCATACACTACTCTTGACACACTGTGCCAGTTGATTGCAGCCCCTCTCATTCTAGCTGTGAACACTTCAGTCACACTTCACTTCTTCTCAACCATCCCTTTCAGATACTTGAAGTTGTTAATGTGTTCCACCATTTTTCTATCTGTCTCAGTTCTCAGCTTCTTCTGGCATCCCCCATTTGCTGCCATAACAATTGTCTTATTTGTATTCAGTTTCATCCTATGTACTCAGTTTTGCATTACATTCTCTTATCCTTTGCAAGAGATCTTGCTCAGAGTCTGCTTGTAATGCCACATCATCTGCATACAGAAACTTTGTTGATAAGTCCACTCTGACCTGTTTGCTGATGTAGACAATCACCAGTATAAACAGCAGTGGGCTCAGAAATTAACCCGGGTGCACACCCACTTCCACAGGGAGCCCCTCTGTGAGATTGAATGTTGTACTGACTACTTGTGGTCCTTGTACATCTCCTGCACTAACTCTACCAATGTTTCTGGGACTTCAGTCCACTGCACTAATTCTACCAGTGTTTCTGGGACTTAAATCCACTGCAGGACTGCCTAAATCAGCTTTCTTGGGACCTTATCATATGCTTTCTCCAAGTCTATCAATGCCCATTTGGACACTTTCCTCATCTCTAGCTTCTTCTGGAATATCTGTCTGACTGCAAACATGAGGTCAGTTGTGCTGCATCTTCATCAGAATCCAAATTTCTCATCTCCCATCTTAGTATCTTCTATCCTGCATATTCATTTATCAATGACCCTCTCCAGAACTTTCATGCAGTGTGATAGGAGGTTGATACCTTTACCCTGCCTACAATTGTGAATGCCCCCTTTGTTCTTGAACACTGGCACTAGTATGCTAATTCTCCAGTCATCTGAGATACACCTTTCTCTCCATATTGCTATGGGTACCCTCAGGATGCATTTCTCCCTTATCTCACCCAACATTTTTGTCATATCTGCTGTAACCTCATCTGAGTCTGCTGCTTCCCCTAACTTAATGTTCTTACTTCTTCTATGGTGGTCTCCTCTCTTCTTTCATCATAGGCTATGTCTGTGGCAGTACAGCCACAGACACAGGTTTTCTTCATTCAGGAGCCTAGAAGTACTCCTTCCATCTGCCTTTGATGTCCTGTGAACTAGTGAGCAGGTTATTGCTGGCATCCCTTATTAAGAGAGTCTGACTATTTTCATTATCTTTTTGTCTTTGCATTGCAACCTGATGTAGTTATTTTCTGCCATCTACTGAGTTACTTTACAAAAGTAGATACAGTGCCTCTGATGCCATGCTCTTTACAATTGCAACTCTTATCTTATTTGTTAGCCAACCAGTATTCCTTCCTAGCCTGGTCCATCTTTTCTATCTCCCACTTTTTCCTGCACTCCTTCTTTTGTTTAATTATTTCCTCAATGTCTGCATTCCACCACCAGCTCCATTATGTACCTTATCTACATATCTGGCTCAGGCACATATCTGTTCTGCAATCCGTACACATTCTGTTTTGAGGAGCTGACATTCTCCTTCAACTCCACCTATTTCCTTTGCTTCTTGAGGTGTTACAGCCCTAAGTAATTCCAAGACCTTCAGATTTGTCCTGTCAACAGAGAGAGAGGACTGATCCCTGAAAGGACAATGCTAGGAACAACAAAAAATAAATGTCTGCACCTTGGCATAAAAAAACACACCAAAAACAAGGGGATAGAGTGAGGGAGGGAGGGAGTGACTACTACAATAATGATCACTTGAACATCTAGTGTTGCTGTAGGTTTACTTACACATCTATAATATGTTCATCATATTGATCACTCCTGCAGTAGCCTTAGCTGTACTGGCAGATTACCTCAGTTCACTACATTTAGGAGGTGGAAGCAAAAGAGTCCATGTGCCCCTGGAGAATGGTCCTAGCAAAGCCTAACCTGGACATACAGAAGGAATCAAGCTTACAGTGCTTTCTATAAGTATGTACAGAGGAATGATAGCAGCTTCTAGAATACGTCTGGAATCCAACCCTTTCCAAAAAGCTATAGATGAAGCCAAGGCCCTGGTGGAGTGGGCCTTGACCCTGCCTGGAATATTTTTTTTATGGTGATACTCTTAGAAAGACATTAAGAAAAAGTCTATTTTGACACAGGTTGCCCCTTCTTCTTACCTTCACAAGAAGTAAACAATTGTTTTGAAGATCTGATACATTTATATGGACTGCGCAGTGGTGCAAAGGTAGCATTGTTGCCTCACAGCAAGTGGTTCTCTGGTTCAAATCTCGGCTGGGGTGTCTTCTGTGTGAAATCTGCATGTCCTCCCTGTGTTCATGTGGGTTTCCTCCGGGTGCTACAGTTTCCTCCCACAATTCAAAGACATGCATCCTGAGCATTTGTTACTGGGCCTCTGCTGAAAATTGGCTTTGTTCCAAGTCGGACTTTCCCAGTAAACAAATTTATTTATTTTTATATTTTATTTAACATTTGTTGACCGGGAATGTCTGACTAGGTTCCACACAGAGCCCTTTTTCAGAGGAGAGGCGAATGCTCCAGATGCATGTCTTTGGAATGTTAAATAAATAAATGCATTTTGTCATGATAGTACCTGAGTTATCTGTGGACATCCAAGGTATAAAGTATCATTTCTCCCTCATTTTTAGGTTCAGAAAGAAAAATGTGAGATGGAAAGTTTGGCTTACAGTAAACTTGGATATCACTTTACGCATAAAAGAAGGATTAGCTTTCAAAGAAATCCTATCCCTGTAGAAAATGAGGTAGGGTTGACTCACCATAAGAGCTTGCAACTCAGATACCCTTCTTGCAGAGGTCAGAGCAGTCAGTAAAACTGTTCTCTATGATAAGAACCTCAAGTCAGCCAGGTTAGCTGGTTCAAATGGAACAAGTGTTAGATTCTCTAACACAAAATTAAGATCCAAAGGAGGGGCCACCATTTCCTTGGAGTCACTTATGCAAAACCTCTTTCAAAGACATGTTGACATAAGAGTGCTTTGAAAGAGGAGGATCCATGGGCAGACATGCTGAAATGGCCAAAAAATGAACCTTCACAGAGGGGTAAAAAAGGCCATAGGATAATAACTGATACAAATATTGTAAAACCAGAGAACAACTAGCCCTGAATGGGTGCTGATTATGTTGTCAGCACCAACTAGAAAACATTTTTCATTTTGTTAATATATGATTTTCAAGTAGCAGGTTTTCTTGCCTCTATTAGTACCTGCTGCAGATCCTCAGTAAAGAGGTGCCTAAAGGGAATTAAGGCCTTATCATTCAGTAAGTCAATTAAAGTTGATTGATGTGAAGGTGTACCAAACACCTTTATTCTTGTGTGAGTAGATACAGTCTGTGAGTAAATTTGTGGTAATTGCCTCTGGCCATTTCCAAAGGAAGGGAAAATCACTGCTGCTTGGATCAGAAAGGAGTCACCACAATGATCCTGGGAGACTCTTTCTGAATTTTTAGAAGTACCCTGGATATTACTAGAAAGGGTAGAGAAGCATGCAGACACATAACTGTCCAAGGTAAAGAAAAGCCTTCCCAGTTGGTTATTCATACAGGAGGCAAATAAGTCTGTTTCAGGAACTTCCCACAGATAGATCAAATCTTGGGAAGACCCTCTGATCTAGGTTCCAGTCATGAGGTCTGCCCTTGTCCTGCTCAGCTTGTCTATCACACAGTTTTGCTCTGATGGAATGTAGAATACTGTAGAGTGAGATTGTGCTGTGAAACTATATCACAAGTTAACAACTAGTTTGCAAAGGGGGTATGATATGATTCTGAGAGTATAGCTCAAAACAGTACATAGCTCTGAAAGAAGTAGCAGTAGTGAGTGACTTTGCAGAACAGAAGAAACTAAATTATTTAAAGCAGAGTTTTCCTCATAAGATAAAATTGCAGACAAAACATTCCTCATACTTTCGCAAGTAGTCAGAGCAAAGATTAACGGCAATTCAAAATTCTGAAAATCAAAGTTCCAGAAATATACACTTTTTTCCCATACTTACCAACAGTTTTCCCATCCTTATCAGAAAGAGTAGAATTGATATTAACAGTGTTTAGCAGCAGTGGGATGAACTTCAGCTATAGTTGCTGGGTCAAGTTTGGGAATAATGCATAGAAACTTAAAAGAATGAGGAATATTATACTTCCTATCTGCCTTTATAGAGGCAGCTAGCTGACTATCAGGAAACTTGCAGGCAGGAACATACACATCCTATAAAGCAGATAGAACTGGAGGAATGGGTTCAAGTTCTGGAAATACCTTCTGCAACAACTCTCAGTATTGTCTGAGGGAGTGAGCAACCTCAGTGTTCTCTCTCTGAAAACACTGGCACATACTAGCATTAGTATCAGAGAAAGAGAACCCCCTCCCCCCAATGGAAGAATCAAAAACTGAGCTATCCTCTGAGTCTGAAATCTGAGGAGAAATCATTCATCTTCCTGTTCAGATTTAGAATCTTGAATCTCTTCATGAAAAGAGGTACCCCTTTTTCTTTTACCAGAAACTACTTTACAAGAAGGATCAATAGCCTGAATTAAACCATCAGCCAGACCCAGTAAACTGTTCATGTCTAAGGTAATTTGAGAAAGAGTAGATACAAGCTTAGTTTTCTGTTTTTTTTTTGACAGGTAAAATAGGAATGATGGTGTTAGTAATGACAGCAGCAGGGTCCCCAGAGATAGGCACAGCAATCTCATACAACAGGAAGCCTTCCCTTTTCCCTTTATCAGGACCAGTAGCAGTAGCAAAGGATGTGGCTAATCCCAGTTCATAGTTCGTATTTATTTTATTTATTTTATCCTTTGTTGGCTGGGTTAACCCCACAAGGCTAGTAGCCTCCTTTCAGTGGAGACCTGAGGTGGTATTGATACTATTAGGGGAAATTTTACCAGGGCATCAGGGAAATTCCCTTCCTTGTTACAAAAATCATGCTGACTTTCACCAGCAATTACAAGCACACATCCAGGTCCTAGTGCATTAGCAGCTGGGAGGACATCTGCACATCATGGAAGCAGGAAGTGAGGGGAACAGTGGTGAATGCTGGCTCAGGAGATGGTGTTATTGTGGATTTGGAGGCATGGCCGGCCTTAGGCATAGGCCAACTAGGCAGCCACCTAGGGCGCCGGTGTAGCAGGGGCACTTTTCCAGTATTTATTTGAGGTAGTTAGATCAGGATGGGGGCACCAGGTAATGTGTTGGGGGGCGCCGTGGAGCTGTTTTGCCTAGGGCACCAGTTGACCTAGGGCCGCTCCTGTTTGGAGGTTTTGTTTTAACAAAACCTTTCTGCTGAGTGAAATGTAGAAGCTGATGGAGGTGTTGTTACAACCCTCCAGTCGGGAAGGTTGTGTGATGATATATTACAGGAAATAGTTATCAAGAGTGAACCTGTGAATGGCAGTGAAATATCTTGCGGAGAAATGATGGAAAAAATAAAGAAAGAAGCGGTAATGGAGGTAACAGATGGCAGAGAAAAAAACAATCTATGCTGAGACAGTGACAAGTACACTGAAGGAGAAAAGACATGAGCTAGAAAAAAATTCAAATAAAAGAAAATTAGTGGTAAGACTCCAAAGTAAATGTGAAGCTCCATTGAAGCAGTAAAAATATGGTACAGTATTGTTTTGCCTTTGGGTGTTACAATTCAAGAGGTAAGAGCATTTATTCTCATAAATAGAGATATTTTTTGTGACATTATATTTGAGACTGTGGAAGGGATGGATAACTTTATTAGTGCATTTGAAAAAAAGAATAAAGGCAATCCATTTAACAATTGGCTTAGTTTCTGGTGTCATTCATGGGGGAGCCAGTACCTGACAGCCTGGGAAGATATGATCAATAGACCATGATGCTTTGTTAGAGATGGCCTGCATCTGTCTCACTTGGGCTTCAGGCTTCTGGCAAAGGCCCTTGCTTCACCCATAGTTCCTTTTTTAGGAAAAGTCATGAGGTCGATACTACCAACATAAAACTTTCAACAAAATGCAAATTAAAAGTCATGCTGCTAAACACTAGGAGTCTAAACATGAAACTGCACTCATTGCAAGCATTGTTAACCCTGGAAGATGCTGACAATTGTGCAGTCACAGAAACCTGGTTTAAAGCTGCGGAGAGCACTCTGGCTACTCATCCTATCATACATTCAGACCGCAAACTGTGGGCAGCAAAGCCAAAAGAGGTGGAGTTTCAATATATATTCAAGACGCCCACACCTCCTGGCCAGTCAAACACTATGACATGCAGGAGACACTCCAGGTGCAGTTAACCATTGACAAGACCCCTATTTAAATAATAGCTAGAAACAGGCCCCCAGATTTGACTCGATGCCCACTCCACCTATCTGGACCTTTTCAAATCTATCAAGATTCAACCCATTTCCCTGATCCTGGGAAACTTTAACTATCCATCCACAGACTGGGAAAACTACTAATGCCAGAACACAAATGCCCACAGATTCTTCGATTTTATCAGTGCAACTGTCCTGGAACATTTAGTTGTTACTCCCACAAGAGGCGATAATATCTTGGACTTGGTGCTATCCAACATTAGTAACCACTTCAGCACCACTACAGTATCATCCTCCCTGGTAAGATCCGACTATAAAGCAGTCACTTTCAAACCCACCATCGCCCCTGACCTCCCACTAGCTAGGGTCAAACAAAAAATCTTCTCCAAAGTTGATTACAAAGTTGGTAAAAACAACTTCACAGCCCCCTCCCCCTCTGTAGGAACTGGCACCAATATCCAAATCTACTCCAAAGTAATATTATACAAGCATTTATATAGATGCATAGAATCAGGAATACCTGACAGGACAAAATCAACCTCTCCAAGGAAGAGCAAACCTGTCTAGTGGACATCTACAATAAATAAACTATATAACAAAAGGAAAGAAATTGCGGTCCAGGACCAAGAAGGAGCAGGAGCCCAACTGGAAGTAATCTCTCCTTAGCAAGAACAAGCAAATAAGAGCACTAGTGAAATCTTCTAAAACCAACTTCAAGTCCAAATTGGTCACATCTACTAGAGATAAGACCTTCTTCAAATATGTCCGTAATCTCAAAGGAAGCATCCAGATCTGTTCAGAACACGTGGTCAAGGACACTGCATACACAAATGCTGTAGATACAGCCAACCTACTGGCTGACAGATTCACTGAAAACTTCACCCCTCTGACCTCCCCATCAGGAAATCAGGACATCCCCAGTACCTGCCCCTCTCCTTATCTCTAGAGAAAAGGTTATCACTGCCCTCTCAAAGGCAAAATTACAGCCTCCATTGGACCTGATAACATCCCAGGCTGCATCCTACATGAATTCAGGCAAGAACATGCAGCACCATTAGGCACCTTATTCAACCAAAGCCTGAGTACCTGCTGTGTCCCGGCTGAGTGGAGGACAGCCACTGTCATCCCTTTACACAAAGGTGGAGCTTCCACCGATCCAGGAATTTATAGACCCATCAGCCTAACTAGCCTGATCTGCAAGACCATGGAATGGATTATCATGGACATCATTAACCAGGACATTGGCAACCCCCAAAAACTCGATCCCACATAGTTTGGCTTTGTCAAGGGGAGGTCATGTCTGTTAAATCTGGTGAACTTCTTTGAGACGGTCACCAAAGCCATGTACGATGGGAAGATGGTACAAACCGCATACCTTGACCTGGCCAAAGCCTTCGAAACTATTCCCCACTCAGGCATAACAGATAAACTCTCTCAACTAGGCATCAGTCTATATGTTACCAGATGGGTAGCAAACTGGCTCAATGATATAACCCATCTAATCAAAATAGGGGAAGCCACCTCAAGCAGTAGACCTGTAATGAGTAGCATACCTCATGGATCAGTCCTGAGGCGTCTGCTATTCAGGATATACTTCTCTGAGGTGCATGCCAAAACCAGTGGGCCATGGCTGACCAAGTCAGCAGATGATGGCAAGCTGGGCATGGTCATCAATTCCCCAATTGATGTTGACGTCCTCCAAGAGGGTCTCACCCAAACAAATCACTGGTGCCAGAAACATGGCCTCAAGCTGAATGCCAAAAAATGCATCATCATCCCCTTTGGGAAGAGTGATGTCCCTACATATTATCACATTATTAGCAATGTCCTAAGCACACAATTAGTAGTGAGGTATTTGGGCACCCAGGTTGATAGCAACCTGACTTTTGACCACTATGTTGCTTCCATTGTACAGAAAGTTTTCTACATGGCCCACCTCATAAGTAAGGGTATCTCATCCAGGGACAAGGAGGTCATAACATCCCTGTATTCTCCCCTTATAAGGCCAATGACTGAGTACAATGCCCCCTTCAGCATGTACCTTGCAAAGCACATGCAGCAGCTGGAGAGACCACAGAGGTTCCTCACCAGGAAAATCCATGGATTCAAACATCTACCCTACACAGATAGACTAAAAGCCCTGTCCCTCTACTCAGTTTCATACAAACTCCTCAGAGCTGACCTCTGTCTGGCATACAAAGCAATCTCAGACCCCGCCTTGATGGAACTGCTGCATATCTGCAAGTCCACTCAAATAATCCACACATCTGACCTCAACCTGGTCTGTGACATCAACAGGACTTGGTGGGACAGATTTGTGTCCCAGAGACTCCCCTATCTGTGGAATAGACTCCCTTTGCACATTAAGCAGAGTACCTCATTATCCCTTTTTAACCTGGATAACTGGATGGGAAACAGAAAACAAACCCCTGGGATTCCACCTGTGTCCCTGCTGGACAGAGGCTTTGGGTGCTGACTTGCCTAAACATTTGGCTAAACTCTTGGCTAGGCTTATAAGGGTCTCAGGGCCAATAGCCTAGTAACTTCCTATGATCCTATGGAATGATTGCATTATAAAGCCTGCATTCACAAAGACAAAGAAAAGGTTACATATACAGTTCTGAACAGAGATTGAAAAAAAGAGTTTAAAAAGACATTTGTAGGACATTTGCAAAGAAGTATTAGATATTATGAAATGTTATGATGATGGGATTTATGGACCAGGGATGAAACAGTAATTTTATTTTGAAAATGGAAAATAATAAAATCATACATACATATACCAAGTGTTATAAATGTGGAATGGAATAGAGCTTTAACAACATACTGGATGCAAGTTAAAACATGTTTTACATGTGGAAAAGAGGAGCATTATGCGAATAACTGAAAAAAAGAAGATGCTATATTTGTGGAAAACTGGGGCATGGGACAAAAACTGTGAGATGGAATGTTATAGATGTAAACAAAAAGGACATTTAACAATGAACTGTACAGAAATAGAAAATAAAAATGAAGAAAGAAAAGAGGTAGAAAAAGAAAACGATAAAATACAACAAAGGGAGGAAATAAAAATGACCGAAGACAAGTAAGCTAGTGAGGAGGAAATGGATAAATGTGCAGATAAAAATTCAGAAGTTAGCAATGAAGAAGATATAAATTAGACTTTGATAAAAAAAAACTTCTATAGGTAAAGAGATAGAGACAAGAAAAGAAAGTTTAAAAGTGTAAATGTAAAAGAAAAAAAGAATTGTGTTATAAATATAACAAGGAGAATGGGAATAATATAATGGTGTAAAATAGTGGTGTGGATATAACCCTACTAGAAGATATAATGTTTATAGCAAAAGAAAAATTACAAATAGAAAATTTACGGAATGGGCATATAATATGGAATCTAAGAGAGTAATCTTGCAATTTTATGCAGGAGAACAGTAAAATATTATGACAAAATTTTACTAAGAATGAGTAGGTGGACATTTCTTAGTTATCTGATGGAAAGAAAAGATATATAGAATTCTAGCAATATACGCCTGTATGATGATTAAAGAAAGTAACAGTTTATCTAATCAAATATTAGATAATGTCATAGTGAGCATGAATATAATAATAATAACAGGAGATTTCACTTGTAATTTGAGAAAAAGGAGAAAGAAACAAGAAAATATATATAAAATAATGAAGGAATTAGTAAAATGCAGAAAGTTGTATTTATAGAAAGGAAAAGGATGGACATTTAAAAGAAATTGGCTTAAAACAGTTATTGATTATTTTATATTATTAGTAGGGATAAAATTATAGAAGAAGAAATAGTAAGGACTTGATTTTCAGACCATCTAGTGATAAGGATAGAAATTGAAGAAAACAAAGAGTAAATTAAGACAGGAAAGGGAATAAAAGAATAAATAACAAATAGTGAAATAAAGAAAGTAATGGATAATATATTGTGAATATTGGGGAAGATGGGTGAAGGCTGCCAGCCTAGCCAAATAGAATTTGCTACATAATTCTGGCATTTGTAAATATAAATATAAAATACAGGCTTGTTTCTGAAATGAAAGAAAACACTGTAAAATGTTGAACTTCAAGATTGTAGCAACATTGCCATTTGCTGTAAAGAAAACTAAGCCAAGCATTTCAAATGTTCTTTTAAAATTAAAATTATGTTTTGTATGTCCTATGAAGTTAGAATTTGGAGTCGATGAGTCTGGAGTAAGCATCCTGCCTATTGTTTTAAGGCTAAAGTTAATGACCTGAATTTACATGTGGAATGTCCTTTATTGCTCTAAGTGTAAAATAATGTAAATGTAGTTATGGTGTGGCCTGGGAACTCCAGACTAAGTGTAAAAATGATGTAATGTGTATACTGGGAAAACCCAAGTGACAAAATGATGTAATCTGGGAGGGCCCAGCAGAAATGTTTGTTAGTGATTTTAAACTATTGCTCAGAGAGAGACTGTAAGCATTTTTGTCTTGATATCCATCTCATAAGCACTCTGCCTGTGTCTTAAGTAAGTTATTTCAGAAGTATGTTTTCTTGTAGTAATAGCTAGGAAATTTGATGAAAGTTAGACTTTTTCTGTTATGTAAGAACTGTACTGCAGAATTATTTTAAGTTACTGTGTGATCTCTGAACTCTTGAGTAGCATTGTATTGTAGTAGTATTGACTTCTGTATTTATTATTTATTATTAAATATTTTAAACCCTTTTCAACTGTGGCTGGTTTATGTAGAGATAATTAAGCTCTAGAGTACATTGCATGCTTATAAGTGATCTTGTAATAAGCTATTCCAAAGCCTTAAGTTTGCTTATGTTGCACTACTATTGGATAATAATATTGCACAGTAATAATTGGGCACCCTTTTAAGGGCCTTTGGGTAGCTGATACTTATTAGCTGGTGATAGCAATGATTACTACCATATAGTCTGGGTAAAGGGGCAAAGGTGGAGAATCTGTGTCAGCCTTTCCCAGGAGGGTCTGTGAAGTAAGGCAAGTGATGTTAACTACATGGTGGAAGTGCTAGGCAGATGGCAGGGGCACAAATTGTACCATGTTAACATGATGAAACCTTACCATGTTAGGGAGGCCTTTGTGCTGAGCATTTGCAGTAGATTGCAGGAGGAGTCTGAGGGAGATCTGAGGAATGTGTTCTTCAGTGAGGCTCGGGTTGACACCTCGGTGGAAGGGGTAGCAATATCTCAGCATCTATCTCCTACCAAGATTCAAGAAATCCGAGCAGTGTTGCAGGAATTTTGGGACATGTTCACTGGGAAACCCTGGGTACACCCACCTAGTGCTGCATCAGGTGGATACAGAACAACAAAGGCCTATTATGCAGGCCACTTATAGGGTGCCTGAGAGAGTCAAACAGACTCTGAAAGAAGAGGTACAGGAGATGTTGGAACTAGGGGTGATTCAAGAGTCAAACAGTCTCTGAGCTTCCCCAGTGGTGCTGGTGCCAAAGAAGGATGGCAGCAAAAGGTTCTGTGTGGATTACAGGAAATTAAATAGTCACACAGAGTTGGATGCTTACCACACGCCTAGGACAGAGGAGCCCCAGAGCAGCTGGGTGGGGCTAAGTATCTTACAACCATTGATCTTATCAAGGGTTACTGGCAGGTGCCCTTGACTCCCAGTTCTAGAGAGAAGTCAGCCTTTGTGACTCCTTTTGGCTTGTATGAGTTCACAAAGATGCCCTTTGGGATGAAGAATGCCCCAGCGACTTTCCAGAGGCTGGTAGATAATAGTCTAACAGGAGCAGGAGAGTTTGCCCTTGCTTACCTAGATGATATTGCCATCTACAGCCATTCCTGGTAAGAGCACCTTCAGCATGTCAGGGATGTGCTGGGCAGACTACAGAGGGCAGGCTTGACCATTAAGCCGAGCAAATGTCAGGTGGGTATGGCAGAGGTCTCCTACCTAGGACATAGAGTGGGTAGTGGTAAGATAAGGCCAGAACCTGTCAAAGTTGAAGCCATTCAGGCATGGCCTGCAACTGTTACCAAAACGCAGGTGGGGGCATTCTTAGGGACAGCAGGGTACTACAGAAAGTTCATCCCTAGTTATAGTACCATAACTGCTCCCTTCACAGACCTGAAAAGAAAGAACAGGCCACTTTAAGGTAGTGTGGACCCCAGCATGTGATAAGACACTCCAGAAGCTGAAAGAAGCTTTGGGAGGATCCCATGTGTTAGCCAGTACAGCAAATGATTTGTTGTGCAAGTGGATGCTTCAAACCATAGGGTGGGGGCTGTACTTAGCCAGACTTCTTCAGAGGGGGAAGAGCACCCAGTGGTTTATCTCAGTCATAGGCTCCAACCCAGGGAAGAATGCTATGCAGCTGTAGAAAAGGAATGTCAAGCCATATTGTGGGCACTGCAGAAACTTCAGCCTTATCTGTATGGAAGAAAATGCACTGCAATGACAGATCACGGCCCCCTAATATGGTTAAACAGAGCCAGTCAGCAAAATGCCAAGTTGCTAAGATGGAGACTGGGATTGCAAGCATATAATAGGTCAGTGCGGCACCGCAGTGGGAGTAGCAATGCTGATGCAGATGGGCTCTCAAGACAGGGAATGGGGTGAGGTACACTCAGATACACCTAACCCTCTCAAGCAGCGTTTATCAAGGGTCACTTGAAAAACTATCTGGAGTTTTCCAGGGGGGAGGATAGATGTGAAGATTGGGGAAGATGGGTGAAGGCTGCCTGCCTAGCCAAATAGAATTTGCTACATAATTCTGGCATTTGTAAATATAAATATAAAATACAGGCTTGTTTCTTAAATGAAAGAAAACACTGTAAAATGTTGAACTTCAAGATTGTAGCAACATTGCCATCTGCCTTTCTTACATCATTCATCAGGACCGCTATAGCCAGAACTCACCTAATCTCCACTCTGCTCTATGCTTCACCCATATACACTAATCTTTCAAAAAACAACCTCAACAAACTGGCAATCTCCTTTAATAATATTGCTAGATTTGCCACTGGCTCTCCTTTTAGAACTCATCATTGTCTTAATCTAAAGCAACTAGGATGGCTAGAGTTTCAAAACCAGCTTCAATTTCACCAGCTTGCTATTGCCCATAAGACCCTGTATCAACACACCAGTACTCCTGTACTCTCTAGCCTCATTACCCCTTACAACAATCTTAACAATTTACGCTCCTCAAATAAACTACTTATCTGCACTAGCAGATCCAAAAACTTGGCAGGAGACTCTCTGTTCTCTAATACTGTTGGAAAGCACTGGAACCTTCTACCCACTGAACTCTTATCTCTGTCCTCAATAACACTTTTTAAACTGAAACTAAAGCAATATCAGAACACATTGGTTATGCCCTTGTATTAACCCTGACTAACTTTCTTTCTTTATACTAAAGAATACTCTTCACCTTTTACTCTACTGTACTAACTACAGACTTATCCTTAAGGAACAAAAAAGACCATGATACTGCAATTTAAATCTATGTATATATGCATATAGTAATCCCTTTTTGTACATTACCTGTACTGTTTATGTTATGCTTACTATGAGTATTGTATTTTTATTAACAACAGCTGTGTTAAGCTTGGACTGTTGCAACATTCTATATTGTATTGTGTGTGTGTGTGTTGGAGCTTTTCTCCCCAGGCCACTACTGAAAATGGACATGTATCCAGTTAAACTAGCCCGGTCAACAAATGTAAAATAAAATAAATAAATAAATAATTGGCTTGTAGTGGTGTGGGTAAAGTGAATCCTGTAGCTTATGTGCAGTGATCTGTGGAGGTGTTTTGTACTCTAAATCAGCCACACAGTGAATACTCAGAGTACAGATCACAACTGTTTTATTTTTTTTGTTAGTTTAGTTAGTCAGGGTGAGGAGGCAGCATGTCAGCAGATGAGTATGGAAAGCTGACAAGGAGCCAGTTGGTGGAGATGTGCCAGACTAGGGGACTGGTGCATGGAAACCTGACTAAGGCAGACCTGACTGCAGCCCTGGTTACAGCTGCATCATAAAACAGCATCCAGGAGGACAAGGAGATTGGCAGTGGAGATACAATATACTCAGAGAATGGACAGCTCAACCTTTCTACAAAAGACAATCAGACTGGCAGTGGAGATACAGTATCCTTGGAGAACGGACAATTTAACCTTTCTGCAGTGGACTTAAAAATCCAGCTGGAGCTAAAGAGACTTGAGATGGAGGCCAGGCATTTGGAGCTAGAGGCTGAGGATAAAGTCCGTCAGAGGAGGCATGAGAGGGAAATGCTCACTCTTCGCCAGAGTCATGGAGGTAATGGGGAAGGGAGTAACTTGACCCCAGAAGAACAACAGGTCAGTAAATTTCTTCTGCAATTTAAAGAGAGCGACAATTGTGATAGTTTAATTCATATGTTTGTGAGGGTATGCAAACAGTATAGTGTTGACCAAAGGCTCTGGGTACAGTTCCTGACACTCTTACTCCATTGGAAAGCTGTAAATGCACTGGCTAAAATGTCTGGCATTGCATGTTTTGATTATATTGCTGTAAAAAATGTCTTTTAGAATGTTTTAAGCTAACATCTGAAATGTACAGGAAAAGGTTTTGTGAGCATAGATGCAAGGCAAATGAAAATGTGTGTGAATATGTTGCAGAACTGAGGACTTATTTTCATAGCTGGGTGAGTGGATGTCAGGTCACCACTTTTGAAAGGCTGGCAGACCTTTTGGTGAGGGAACAAGCCCTTAGCACTTTGCCTGAGGACATGAGGATCTGGTTAGCTGATAGACAATGTGCTACTTCAGATGAGTTGGGGAAAAAGGGAGACCTATACCTGGCCAGCAGGGTAGCTCTGCACAGGAAGTGGACCCCCAGTACTGCTCATGGGTCTAAAGAAACCCATGATGAGCAGCACAGACTGCCACAACAGATTCTGCCAGTAGCAGGGGAAGCCACTAGTCCAGGTACACATGCAGGAGCTAGGGTTAAATGTTATGAATGCAACCAGTGGGGGCATGTGGCATACAGGTGTCCACTGATGCAAGGTGGGGAAGCAAAGGTGAGGGAGTCAGTAAGTGGGAAAGACAAAATGACAATAGTAGGTTGTCTTGGGACAACAAGTGTACCAAACTACCACCAGAGGCTATATCCTATTGTAGTGAATGGCAAAGAGGCCATTGCCAAGAGAGACACAGCCTCTGATATAACCATTGTAAAGCCTGCAATGACTACAGAGGAGCAGTACTTGCCTGGGCAGTCTACTCCTGTCAGGGCTTTAGGAGGGATCCCATTCCAAATACCTTTGGCTAGGGTTCACCTTGACTGGGAGGGTGGAAAAAGAAACCAGCAAGTAGGTGTGTTTGAGGATATACCTGCAGATGTCCTGACAGGGAATGATTTTGATAGTGCAGTACCCTGTGCTTGTGCAGTTACATGCAGTCAGGCTTGGAGACAAGCATGTTGGTCTGGTAGCCTGGGGAAGGCCCAGACAGACTGCATACTTGCAGCCAGGACTGGTGAGGTGGTTACTTCAGGAAGGGAGCTATGCTGTAGCAGTGAGACTGAATATGAGCCACGGCTGCTTGTGGGTACTGATGGTCCCTTGGACAGAGTGACTGCAAAGGTAGAGGTGAGTAGTAGTACCCAGGCTGACAGTGAGGCACCACTGTCTCAGGATGAAATAATTCCTGTGGAAGGGAAGCTGGGAAGGGTTACAAGGAGAGAGTTGAGACAGGCTCAGCTCTCAGACCCTACATTGCAGGGCCTGAGGCAGGTAGCTAGGGAGGCACCTGATTCTCAAGGAAAGGGGGAATCTGTATACTGGGACAAATGGTTACTATACAGAGAGCGGACCCCTGAGGGAGGGCTAGAAGGTGAGAGAGTGCAGCAGTTGGTAGTGCCTAGAGCCTACTGTCTGGCGCTTCTAGCCATAGCCCATGATATTCCCTTTGCAGGTCATATGGGCATAAAGCATACAAAGTGGCATATTATTCAAATCTTCTATTGGCCTGGAATTTCCAGAGATGTAATAGGGTATTGCAGGACCTGTGAGCAGTGCCAAAAGGTAGGCAAGGCAGGAGACAAGGTGGAAGCTCCTTTGATGCCTTTGCCTGTGATTGAGGAGCCATTTCAGAGGGTATCTATGGATATTGTGGGTCCTCTGAGTACCCCAAGTTCCACAGGGAAAAAGTATATCCTAGTGGTAGTGGATTATGCTACACAATACCCTGAGGCAGTGGCTTTGTCCTCCATTGAGGCAGAGGAGGTGGCAAATGCTTTGTTAGAGATTTTCAGCAGGGTGGGTTTCCCAAAAGAAATACTTTCTGACAGAGGTGCCAATTTCATGTCAGACCTGCTGGCTTGTCTGTGGAAGTCCTGTGGGGTGAAGCACACGAAGACCACCCCCTACCATCCAAAGACTAATGGTCTTGTTGAGAGGTTAAACTCTACAATCAAGTCCATGCTACGTGCATTTGCAGATCAGTTTAAGAGGGAGTGGGACAAATATTTGCCCCATCTGTTGTTTGCTTACAGAGAGGTTCCCCAGGAATCCACAGGTTTTTCACCCTTTGAGTTGCTGTATGGGCATAGGGTGAGGGGACCTCTAGATTTAATTCAAGATGAGTGGGAAGGTGAGTGCAAGTCTCACAAGGAGTCTGTTGTGGCATACATCCTAAACCTCAGGACAAGGCTCAGGGAACTCATGGGCTTGGCTCAGGAGAACCTGGCAGAAGCCCAACAACAGAAAAATGTGGTATGACAGGAATGCTTGAGCTAGAATGTATGCTGTGTGGCAGCAGGTAATAGTTCTCATTCTTGTCAGACACAACAAACTGCAAGCAGCTTGGGAGGGTCCCTATAAGGTGGTAAGAAAGGTAAGTGATGTTAACTACATGGTTGAAGTGCTAGGCAGATGGCAGGGGCACAAATTGTACCATGTTAACATGATGAATCCTTACCATGATAGGGAGGCCCTTGTGCTGAGCACTTGCAGTAGGTTGCAGGAGTAGTCTGAGAGAGATCTGGGGACTGATCTCCTCAGTGAGGCTTGGGCTGACACCTCGGTGGAAGGGGTAGCGATATCCCAGCAGCTATCTCCTATCCAGGTTCGAGAAATACGAGCAGTGTTGCAGGAATTTGGGGACAAGTTCCCTGGGAAACCAGGGAGCACCCACCTAGTGCAGCACCAGGTGGATACAGGACCCCAAAGGCCTATTAGGCAGGCCCATTATATGGTGCCTGAGAGAGACAAACAGACTCTGAGGGTAGAGGTACAGGATATGTTGGAACTAGGGGTGATTCAAGATTCCAACAGTCCCTGGGCCTCCCCAGTGGTGCTGGTGCCAAAGAAGGATGGCAGCACCAGGTTCTGTGTGGATTACAGGAAATTAAATAGTCACACAGAGACGGATGCTTACCCCATGCCTAGGACAGATGAGGCCCTAGAGCAAGCTGGGTGGGGTTAAGTATCTTACAACCATTGATCATACCAAGGGTTACTGGCAGGTGCCCTTGATTCCCAGTTCTAGAGAGAAGTCAGCCTTTGTGACTCCTTTTGGCTTGTATGAGTTCACAAAGATGCCCTTTGGGATGAAGAATGCCCCAGCAACTTTCCAGAGGCTGGTAGATAATATTCTAGCAGGAGCAGGAGGGTTTGCCCTTGCTTACCTAGATGATATTGCCATCTACAGCCATTTCTGGCAAGAGCACCTTCAGCATGTCAGGGAGGTACTGGGCAGACTACAGAGGGCAGAGTTGACCATTAAGCTGATCAAATGTCAGGTGGGTATGGCAGAGGTCTACTACCTAGGACATAGAGTGGGGAGTGGTAAGATAAGGCCAGAACCTGTCAAAGTGGAAGCCATTCAAGCATGGCCTACACCTGTTACCAAAAAGCAAGTGAAGGCATTCTTAGGGACAGCAGGATACTACAGAACATTTGCCCCTAGTTATAGTACCATAGCTGCTCCCCTCACAGATCTCAAAATGTAGAACAGGCCAGATAAGGTAGTGTGGACCCCAGCATGTGAGCAGGCATTCCAGAAGCTTAAAGAAGCTTTGGGAGGACCCCCTGTGTTAGCCAGTCCAGATTACAGCAAAGAAATTGTTGTGCAAGTGGATGCTTTGAACCATGGGGTGGGGGCTGTACTTAGCCAGATTTCTTCAGAAGGGGAGGAGCACCCAGTGGTTTATCTCAGTCATAGGCTCCAACCCAGGGAGGAATACTATGCAGCTGTAGAAAAGGAATGTCTAGCCATAGTGTGGGCACTGCAGAAACTTCAGCCTTTTCTGTATGGAAGAAAATTCACTGTAATGACAGATCACAACCCCCTAATATGGTTAAACAGAGCCAGTCAGTAAAATGCCAAGTTGCTAAGATGGAGCCTGGGATTGCAAGCATATATGTCAGTGCGGCACCACAGTGGGAATGCCAATGCAGATGGGCTCTCAAAACAGGGAATGGGGTGAGGTACTCTCAGATAGACATAACCCTCTCAAGCATCGTTTATCGAGGGTCACTTAAAAAACTAGCTTGAGTTATCCAGGGGGGAGATGTGAAGATTGTGGAAGATGGGTGAAGGCTGCCAGCCTAGCCAAATAGAATTTACTACATAATTCTGGCATTTGAGAATATAAATTTAAAATACAGACTTGTTTCTTAAATGAAAGAAAACACTGTAAAATGTTGAACTTGAAGATTGTAGCAACATTGCCATCTGCTGTAAGGAAAACTAAGCCAAGCATTTCAAATGTTCTTTGAAATTAACATTATGTTTTGCATGTCCTTTGAAGTTAGAATTTGGAGTCGATGAGTCTGGCGTAAGCATCCTGCCTATTGTTTTAAGGCTAAAGTTAGTGACCAGAATTTACATGTGGAATGTCCTTTATTGCTCCAAGTGTAAAATAATGTAAATGCAGTTTCGGTGTGCCCTGGGAACTCCAGATTAAGTGTCAAAATGATGTAATGTGTATACTGGGAAAACCTAAGTGTCAAAATGATGTCATCTGGGAGGGCCCAGCAGAAATGTTTGTTTGTGATTTTGAACTGTTGCTCAGAAAGAGACTGTAAGCATTTTTGTCTTGATATCCATCTCATCAGCACTCTGCCTGTGTCTTAAGTAAGTTTTTTCAGAAGTATGTTTTCTTGCCGTAATAGCTAGGAAATTAGAAGAAAGTTAGGCTAAGTGTTTTTCTGTTATGTCAGAACTGTACTACGGAATTATTTTAAGTTTGTGTGTGATCTCTGAATTCTTGAGTAGCACTGTATTGTAGTAGTATTGTCTTGTGTTTTTATTATTTATTATATATTTTAAACCCTTTTCAACTGTGGCTGGTTTATGTAGAGATAATTAAGCTCTAGAGTACATTGCATGCTTATAAGTGATCCTGTAATAAGCCCTTCCAAAGTCTTAAGATTGCTTATGTTGCACTACTATTGGATAATAATACTGCACAGTAATAATTGGACACCCTTTTAAGGGTCTTTGAGTAACTGATAATTATTAGCTGGTGGTGGCAGTGATTACTACCGTATAGTCTGGGTAAAGGGGCACAGTTGGACAATCTGTGTCATCCTTTCCCAGGAGTGTCTGTGAAGTTGTATAAATACTTTTCTCAAAGTGTGTCAGCTACTTGGGCAGGGACACGAAGCATTGGTTGCACTGGGAGGGTAGTGGAGGTTAGCTTGCCAGCTAGGCTGAGATCTGGACCTATAGCTGTGCCAGTGGGGAGTCTTACAGGGGACCTGGAAAGCAAGGGAGCAACCAGCCCTGACTGACTGTGACCTCTGTGTGCACTTAAGGGAAATTGTACTTTACTGTGTGTATTTCTTATCCTTTCCTCTTATATGAGACACCCTCTCTGGTGTTAGTGGTGAGGATTGAGGCTCCTTGATTGTTGGGTTAGGGTGCGGGCATCACCGATATAATTACACAGTTATGGAAAGAACATTTAACAATAATACCAGTTTATAAAACTTGGACTGATTGGTGGATAGTATTTAAAAAGAAATATAGAGTCTTCATTAAGTTGGGAGATAAACAAAAGAAAGAAAGTGAAAGAAGAATAAGTGGATGAAAATGAAAGGGCTTTTAAAAATCTAGAATATAACAGATTGGAATTATATGAAAAGGAAAAAGTAATATAAGAGGAAAATAGGGAGACAAAATACCAAAAATCTGTTATTTCACCAAAGATATTTACGACAAGGAAAAAGCAGAAGTGATATCAGCATATTTAGGAAAAGTAGTAAAAGCAAAATAGTGTAATAAGGGAAATAAGTGATAAAAAAATAAGAAGTTATGTACCTACCATAACGTTCCATGTTAGTCGTCTCCTTCTCGCCTTCTTTCTTGCTGGATGGGTTGGCCAATACTAAAGCTGGAGAGCTTATTCCACTGGCTCGAGGCTCCCATATATCCCACAATGCTAGGCGGTAACTACTCAGATCTCGTCTGATAGCTAAAACCAAGCAGTTCTGGTCTCCATAGAATGGAGAAGAGAGAAAAGGAACCCACCTCTATATATAAACCTGTAGGTAAGCTACCACAAACATGAAAAGGGAGAATAGAGGTGGTAGAACATGTGGGAAGGAAAAGAAAAATCCCAATGGAAGATCCCAAATATTCCTATCAGTCTGTCCAGGCTAGGGGGAAGGAGGGTGGGACGCAAGAAAGAAGTCGAGAAGAAGACAACTAACATGGAACGTTATGGTAGGTACATAACTTCTTAATGTTAAGTTGTTAATCTCGCCTTCATTCTTGCTGGATGGGACCGCATCCCTAGCACCTTACCCTGGGTGGCCTATCAGAACAGACTCTTGAGAACAGTGGAACCAAAGTTGGCATGGTTTCTGGAGGCCATATCCAATTTGTAATGCAAAATAAAGGTATGAGGAGAAGCCCATGTGACTGCTGCACAAATGGAATCTATTGGTAGCCTGTCCTGAAAAGCTACAGATGTAGCTAATGCCCTAGTTGAATGAGCTCTAGGTCTTGAAGGCAGTTTTTGATGTCTGATTTCATAGATGAAGGTAATTATAGAGGTAAGCCATCTTGAAAGGGACACTTTAGTAACTGGAAGGCCCAACTTCCCTTCCGCATAAGACAGGAAAAGCTGATCAGATTTCCTGAACTGTTTAGTCCTGTCTAAATAATATCGAAGTTGACGGTGAACATCTATAAAATGGAATTTTTGTTCCGACCTTTTGGAATAATCAGGGAAGAAGACGGGGAGATCAATCGTCTGGTTTAGGTTTGCCTCAGAGGAAACCTTAGGCAAGAAGGACGGATTAGTCCGGAGGGACACCCTGTCTTTATGGAAAACTAAGTAAGGAGGACGACTGCAAAGAGCATGAAGTTCAGATACCCTTCTAGCTGATGTTATGGCTACTAGAAAAAGTGTTTTCCATGAGAGCAACTTAAGAGGGCATGAAGCCGGGAAGAATCAAGGATGCTAGGACTAAATTCAAGTCCCATTGAGGTGGGGGATCTTTGATTGGGGGCTTGAGCAGAAAGACACCTCTTAAAAAGGCTTTGCAGAGTTTATGGGACATGATACTGGAGTCCGAGACACCTACATGAAAGTTAAATATAGCAGCTATTTGTACTCTAATGGTAGATGAGGAAGAGCCTAAATGAAAGAGCTCTGCTAGAAAGTCTAGGATAGACTGGATAGGTGCAGTGAAGGGGTCTATATTTTTTTATGCTGCCCAGAAGGAAAAACGTTTCCACTTACTATTGTAAATCCTCCTGGTAGAAGACTTGTGAGATGTTACAGACTGAATGAGAGATTAAGGGAAGCCTGGCTAGGGTAGGAATTGGAGAAACCACACTGTGAGGTTGAGAGATTGAAGGGAGTGGTGCAGCTGGCCCGACTGGTGGGTCAAAAGATCTGGCACCAGGCCCAGATGCCAAGGCTGCTCCAACAGGTAATGATGGAGGAACAGAAACCATATCTGTCAAGGCCAGTAAGGGGCAATGAGGATCATGGTGACTCTCGAGGCGATAGCTTTCTGAATTAATTGAGAGATCAGTGGAAAGGGGGTGAAAGAATACAAAAGTCCCCGGGGCCAATCGTGGACTAGAGCGTCTCTGGTGGGATGGCCTGGTAACGGGAAGAGAGTGAAGAAGTCGTGACACTTGCTGTTTTGGGGAGTAGCAAAAAGATCGCAGCAAGGCCGGCCCCATCTTTGAAAGACTTCTTCCAACACTGATTTTTTTTAGAGACCACTCGTGAGGCATGAGAATGGCCCTGCTCAACTTGTCCGCAATCAAGTTGGACTTCCCAGGAATGTGCGTTGCTATCAGAAAACGCTGAGAAGAAATCGCCCACTGCCAAAGTCTGAGTGCCTCTCGACATAAGGGGTAGGACTTGGTTCTGCCCTGTTTGTTATTGTACCACACTACGGGCATGTTGTCCGTCTGAATTGCAATAGTCCCTGTGGAAAGAGAGTCCTGAAGGGCTTGCAACGCTAAAAGCACTGCTCTCATCTCTAAGACATTTATGTGCAAGTGGCACTCGAAAGGTTGCCACGTGCCCTGGACTGTCTTGCCCTGATAATGCCCCCCCACCCGATCAGGGAGGCGTCCATTGTCACCGTGGTGATTGGGGGAGGGGGGATGAAGGGTCTGCCCTGGAGAACTTGAGGTGATGTGATCTACCAAGACAGGTGATTCTTGCATGATTGAGTTAGTAGGATGATGTGAGACATCGGGAGCTGTTGGAAGGACCATTGAGTAAACAGCATCCACTGGAGGATCCGCATGTGAAAACGAGCTAAGGGGAGAAGTGTAATAGTAGCTGCCATGAGTTCTAATACCTTCAAGACTACCCTGGCTTTGACCTTGTTGCATTGAAGTAGAAGGTAAACTTGTTTGCGGATATCTAATACTCTTTGCTCTGTAAGTCTGGCGGAAAGATGGACTGTGTCTAAGGTGGCGCCTATAAAGGTAATAGATTGACAAGGCGACAAGGCAGATTTTTAATTTATTGAAATGCCTAGAGCTTGGCAAGTTTGGATGGTGAAGTCTCTGGATAGAAGCAGTTGATGTCTGGTGGTGGCGGTAAGGAGCCAGTCATCCAAATATGGAAACACCTGGAATCCTTTACGTCTCAAGTGAGCCGCGACCACTGCCATGCATTTGGTAAACACTCGGGGGGGCTGTAGTGAGACCAAAGGGCAGGGCTGTGAACTGGTAGTGACTGGCTCCCAGCCTGAAGCGGAGAAACCTCCTGGAGCGTCTGTGCATTTTGATATGGTAGTACGCATTGTGAAGGTCTATCGAGCACATCCAATTGTCCTGACCCAAGAAGGGTAGAATGGACTGTAGCGTGACCATCCGGAATTTTGTTTTTTTGATATAATTGTTTAGCTTGCTGAGATCCAGTATTGGTCTCCAGTTTTGGTACCAAAAAGACTTTGGAGTAGATTCCGGATCCTTGCTGGTCTGCTGGGACTGGTTGGATAGTTCTTTTTGACAGCAGCTTTGATATTTCTAATGCTGCTTGTTCCCTTAGACTGGATGGAACGTCTGGAAGGGATCCTTTGGGTTGGGATGGGATTTGAATAAAGGGAATTTTGTAACCCTCGGATATGATTGACTGTACCCATTTGTCTTGAGTGAGGGAATGCCAGGCTTTTGGGTACAGTGATAATCTTCCCCTGACTGCCTCCGAAGGTGGACAGCCGGGAAGCTCCTCAGGGATGCTGAAAGGGTTTATCAGAGAAAGTTTCTCTGCTACCCTGGTTTTGCGGACCACCTCTGCCCCTAGGGCAGCGTCTATTGTTATTTCCCCCCTCTGCCTGTAAAGGGGAATCGAATTTGTGCATCAGATGAGACTCCCTGTGGTTTGCGGAACCACATTCCCCCCCCCTCTGACCTTTTGGATAAGGTCTGGAAGGGGTAGAAAAACGGACTCCCACGGCAGAGAGTCTTACCTTCCTGCTCGCACCTAGTCAATGTATCCTTCACCTGAGGTCCAAACAACGTTGAGCCATCAAAGGGGGAATTGGTGAAGGATGCTTTGAAAGGGTCCACAAAATTGCAAAGCCGCATCCAGGCATGACGTCCTAAAGCTACACCTGTGCCTGTGGCCCTACTCGCCCCATCAGCCGCATATGAGATAAGCCGCATGGAGGAGTTGACAATCGAATTCAGGGTTGCCAAATGGGAGTTCATTTTGTCTTGGAGCCCCTCAGCTGTTGGATCCTGCATGGCCTCACCCATATCCTTGAGCAAATCCCTCTGGAGACGGGTGAAGTGACACAAGTAGTTCAGCGACCGCATGGAAAAGGTCGCTGATGAAAACATCCACTTACCGTACCTGTCCATGGTCCTAGACTCCTTATTAGGAGGATGGACAGGTACCGAAGGATCGGCTAACTCCTTCTTAGTGGCTGCGGCCACCACCATGGCATCAACAGAGGCACCTTTAGATAGAAACCCTTTCTCTTTTGGGGCAGTAATAAATTTTGACGGCCTTCTTGGGGTAGGTTCCACTGAATCAGGGGCTGTCCAAGCCTTCCTTGCCACCACTTCCATGAGGGGGTCAAAGGGAGGAGACACCCAAGAGGTGGAAGGGCGAGAGCCAAACGCCTCAAGGTAAACTGACTGGCCTCTGAAGGGTTATACGGGGCCAAGGGTTCCCCTCTGTTTCAGGATTTCAAGGATGTCAGCAAAAGAGACATCCTCAGAGGGGGACCGAGGGGAACCTTCAGATTCCTCCAAGTCGGTGTCAGAGGTGACAGACTCAGGGGAGTCAATGTGCTTCCTCTTGCACTGTCTCTTCTGAGGGGGTTCTCCTACCAGATCAGGACAGGCCTCGGAAGAGGAGGATGTTCCCAATGGGGAAACCTGAGGAGCTGGCTCTCTACGGTCTGTTACAAGGGGGTGGGTAGAAACCACCGCAGACACTGAAGAGGGAGGAGCTGATGGAGCCGACTGTGGGGTAGACACTGGGTCTAGCACGCTCTGCATGACCTCGAAGGTGCCCCTATCAGCCAAGGCCAGAGGTCCCCGCTCCGAGGAGACAAGGACCCCCCCCCTGGCACCGACAGGGACGGCTCCAAGGCCGATGTCAGAGCTGAACTCACCAGCGCCGATGCTCCGAGAGGGAGAACGGGGTCGGACAAGGGTCTGATGCCACTCGCCCCCTCGGAGCCATCGAGGGAAGCTCGGAGCCAAGATCCCTCCAAGGAGGAAATCGGAGCAGACGACGGTGCCAAAAGGGAAGGTATCGGCTCCGAAGCACTGACAGCCATGGCTCCGATGAGCCCCGGCTCCGAACTCAAAGGAGTCGAAGGAGGAATAGAATCAGGGATGGGAATAGCCACTGACTGTTGAGTAGGGCTATGCGGCATTTGGGCCAGTGCCTCGGACTTGAGAAGTCTACTCACCACCCTTTGTAAGTCATGGTCGGACAGCCTGGAGGACAGAGAGGAATGAGACCTATGGCTCTGCTCCGACAGAAGAGGGGATCCTGGAGCCGAGTGGATGGAGCCGATGCAAGGGGACCTCGACCTCTTCTTGGAAGGTGGCTCCCAACTGAGTCTTGACAACCTCGGCTCTGGCCGGAGCCAAGGTAACGGTTTGAGACTTTGAAACATCGACTCCAGCCAGAGCCGATGTCGAAGCAGCTTTAATGCTCCCAGGAGATGGCTCTGAAGCTGGAGCCGATGGCCTGGAAGTCTTTGAAGGCTTCCCCAATGCAGACTGGGTCAGGGGGCCTTCAGGCTTTAACAAGCCTCGAAGTATGAGTTTGTTTTTGTGTTCCTGCAGGACTCTAGGGCTGAATGCATGGCAAACAGCACATGAGTCCTGCAGGTGCAAAGGTCCCAGGCAATAGACATAAGAAGTGTGACCGTCTGTCAGAGACATTTTCTGACAGCATGAATCACACTTCTTGAAGCCTAAGACCTTGGAGTCTTTAGACATCCTAAAAATACTGTATGTAACACAAACACAACACACAGACATACCCTTTAACCAAATAAAAATCCAGTCACACTGAAAGGGCAGGGAAAAAAAAGGGAGTGGGCCAAAGGCCTAAAAGTTAAAAAGGGGATAAAACAGGAATACAAGCACAAAGGGGACCCGATTTAAACTAAAGGGACACTCTGTATAAAAACTAAACTAAATAGAAAGAATAGGGGTAGAATTCGAAGTTTTTTTAACAAGAAAACTCACTAACCTAGCATTGTGGGATATAGGGGAGCCTCGAGCCGGTGGAATAAGCTCTTGAGCTTTAGTATTGGCCGAGTCGGAGCTGAGGATTGGCTCTGAACCCATCCAGCAAGAATGAAGGCGAGATTGACAACTTAACATGGTGAAGTTAAGAAAAGTCAAACACAAATTGTTGAAATAGTGGTGGAATATAGAGAACAGATATATTTAAAAGGAAAGCAGAGAAATCCAAATAAATTCCAGGTTAGAAAATTCACATATTTAATGAATAAAGAATTAAAAGGGAGATGGCTTGAAAGATGCTTGGTATCACATCCGGACAGAGGAAGGACGACAAGGAGACATGGTGGTGGAATGAGGAAGTACAGGAGAGTATACAGAGAAAGAGGTTGGCAAAGAAGAAGTGTGATTGTCAGAAAGATGAAGAAAGTAGACAGGAGTATAAGGAGATGCGGTGCATGGCAGAGAGAGAGGTGGCAAAGGCTAAGGATAAGGCATATGAAGAGTTGTATGAAAGATTGGACACTAAGGAGGGAGAAAAGGACCTGTACCGACTGGCTAGACAGAGGGACCGAGCTTGGAAAGATGTACAGCAGGTAAAGGTGATAAAGGATAATGAGGGAAACATACTCACAAGCGAGGAGAGTGTGTTGAGGAGATGGAAAGAGTACTTTGAGGGGTTGATGAATGAAGAGAATGAGAGGGAGAGAAGGTTGGATGATGTAGGGATAGTGAATCATGAAGTAC
Source organism: Protopterus annectens (assembly GCF_019279795.1). Lineage (NCBI taxonomy): Eukaryota > Metazoa > Chordata > Ceratodontiformes > Protopteridae > Protopterus > Protopterus annectens. Next base: position 331,443,848 of record NC_056749.1, on the reverse strand, counting down.
AATGGATTAGCAAGGAGGAAGTAAGGATAGCTATGAAGAAAATGAAGAATGGAAAGGCTATTGGCCCAGATGACATACCTGTGGAAGCATGGAGGTGTTTAGGTGAAATGACAGTGGAGTTTTTAACCAGATTGTTTAATGAAATCTTGGAAAGTGAGAGGATGCCTGAGGAATGGAGAAAAAGTGTTTTGTTACCGATTTTTAAGAATAAGGGTGATGTGCAGAGCTGTAGTAACTACAGAGGGATAACATTGATCAGTCACAGCATGAAGTTATGGGAAAGAGTAGTGGAAGCAGGGTTAAGAAGAGACGTGATGATTAGTGATCAGCAGTATAGTTTCATGCCAGGAAAGAGCACTACAGATGCAATCTTTGCTCTGAGAGTGTTGATGGAGAAGTACAGAGAATGTCGGAAGGAGTTGCATTGTGTTTTTGTAGACTTAGAGAAAGCATATGACAGGGTGCCTAGAGAGGAGTTGTGGTATTGTATGAGGAAGTCAGCAGTGTCAGAAAAGTATGTAAGAGTGGTACAGGATATGTACAAGGGTAGTGTGACAGCAGTGAGGTCTGTGGTGGGAGTGACGGATGCGTTTAAGGTGGAGGTGGGGTTACATCAAGGATCAACTCTGAGCCCTTTCTTATTTGCAATGGTGATGGACAGGTTGACAGATGAGATCAGACAGGAGTCCCCGTGGATTATGATATTTGCAGATGACATTGTGATCTGTAGTGAGAGTAGGGAACAGGTGGAGGAGACCCTGGAGAGATGGAGATATGCTCTAGAGAGAAGAGGAATGAAGGTCAGCAGGACTAAGACAGAATATATGTGTGTGAATGACAGGGAGGATAGAGGAATGGTGAGGATGCAAGGAGTAGAGGTGGCGAAGGTGGATGAGTTTAAATACTTGGGATCAATAGTTCAGAGTAACGGTGAGTGTGGAAGTGAGGTGAAGAAGAGAGTACAGGCAGGATGGAGTGGGTGGAGAAGAGTGTCAGGAGTGATTTGTGACAGACGAGTACCTGTAAGAGTGAAAGGGAAGGTCTACAAGAGGGTAGTGAGACCATTTATGTTATATGGGTTGGAGACAATGACATTGACAAAAAGGCAGGAGTTTGAGCTGGATGTGGCAGAATTAAAGATGTTAAGATTTGCACTGGGTGTGACGAGGGTGGACAGGATTAGAAATAAGTATATTAGAGGGTCAGCCCAGGTTGGAAGGTTTGGAGACATTGGTTTGGACATGTGCTGAGGAGGGATGCTGAGTATATTGGGAAAAAGATGCTAAGGATGAAGCTACCTGGTAACAGGAAAAGAGGAAGGCCTAAGATAAGGTTTATGGATGTGGTGAGAGAGGACATGCAGGTGGTTGGTGTGACAGAGCAAGATGCAGAGGACAGGAAGAAATGGAAACAGGTGATCTGCTGTGGCGACCCCTAACGGGAACAGCCGAAAGAAGATGATGATGATAAATGGATAAAGAATTATAAAGAGATGTAATGTTAGAATAATTAGATAAAATTATTAAACAAGTTAATATAGATTCAGTAGCAAGTTTAAATGGATTTAGTTATGAAATGAACAAGAAATTCAAAAAAATGGCAAAACGTTTGTCTTTGTAAAGGTTTTGAAAGACTGGATGGAAGAAAGTTTTAAGTGTAAGGAGATTAAAACTCTTATGGAAAAAAGGGACTAAAGAAGAAATAAAAAATGTAGACCAATAGTATTAAATAATACCGGCTATAAAATATTTATGAAGATTATACAGAAAAAGTATGGAGAATGAAACACAAAATATAATAGATGAAAGTATATTCTGTATTAAAGACAAAGGATGTCAAGAACTTTTAATGATTATAAGGCAAGTTGCAGATGCCATTATGAAAAAAAAGACAAGAAGTAAAATTATTGGCAGGGGATGTTAATAAAGCTTTTGATACAGTAGAGCATGAAGTGTTATGGAAATGTATGGATATCTACAAGACTTTGTTTACATTATGGTAAAGAGTAAATGCAAAATGTGTTTATAACATACTAAAGAGTAAAAATGTTATGGAAAAAAATGTGTGAAGAAAACGTATTTCGAAATATGATAAAAAAATATATAAATGTGGATATGATAGCATATGGATATTATAAAAATATAAAAGAGAAAAGAAACAATAAGAAGAGATAAAATAATATTTTGGTTCATGGGTGATTTGCAATGAAAGAGTGAAATTACGCTTAATTGGAGACTGGGTCTTTCCAGCAATTATAGAAACGAATCAAGTAGTGGTTGTGGAAAAAGGAGTGGAGGGTCTAGAAAAAAAAAACATTATGAGTGATTATTCATTATAAATGTTGGTGATAGAGTATGTAAATATGCAAATATATCTATAATATTGATGTAAATAAGTTGTAAATAATTTACAAATAAAGGATCCTTACTGTTTTTGATAGGTGCTGTGGGATCTTTTACGTCCATCAGAGCTACAACCAACTCAAGCAGATGGGGCCTTGGTTGAAAATCTCATCCAAAGGGTGCAGCACCACAACACCATGGTGTCAGCAATCAATCTACCTGGTTTGAGAATAGAGCTCACAGTCTTCCACCAATGTCAGGTGTGGCAGCTGCTGCACCACTGACACTATTGATTGTGGCTGCAGGTGCAACACCAGATGGATCAATGGATCTGGACTCTGGATCCCAAGGCAGCTGGCTTTCTGCACTGCTCAGGATAAAAAATGAATAGTCTCAGGAATAACAAAAGGCTGTAGCAGAATCAACTACATGCAACTGAGGTAAACTGCTAACCTGCTGTGCTGGCAAAGGTCATTTGCTTAACTTCTTCTTTTTCTGACTGTAAGAAGGACCAACCATGGGACTGGTATTTTGTTCCATGGTCAAGGTGAAAATGGTGCCTCCTTCCTGGAGAAGACTAGCAGCAATTGCAAATGCTGGTAAAAACTAAAAGCTTTTAAAAGTCACTTTTTCACAGAAAAATAAAGTTACAAAAACGCTTTAAACACTTTATCAACCTCAGCAGATTTTTATAATTATTTTAAACAACTTTAAAACTGATGGGAAAAAGAAGTGCTCCTGTTTAAAATTACAATACAGCCTCACAGCAGGCCCTTAAAACACAAAATTCCTAGCTTTAAAATAACCTTCCTGGAGGAGGAAATGATGAAACAAAATAATTTTTATAAAATGGAAGGTTTTCCCCCATAGGGACCTTATCTGCCCAGCAGAGGAACAGCACCAATCTGACCGACAATCCTTGAAAGCCTTAAAGGAGCATACGGTTCAGTAGAAGTAAAGCTTTGAAGTGATTGGCACCCAAGCACATCTTTTAGTAATCTCAGCTTGAGCTATCTGATAGTTTGGGTGCAAAAAAAGCTTTGAAAGCTTGCCAGCTGTTATATCCACTGCAGGATATAACCCATATGGCTAAAACTTCTACAGCAGTGATCAATATGATGAATATCTGTTGTGCTTTCTTCTATTCAATTTCAAGTTTCAGTGTGATCTGTGCTGACATTAGAGCCTTTTTCTAACCACTGCTTGTAGGTGATTGTACAACCAGTGTTTTAAGCTATGGGCTGACTGTTTCACTGGGGTTTACTTTGCAATTGCTGATAGTACCCCAGAACCATTTCCTTACTAGGAGGAAGTCTACCTGAGTTGCATGTTGGCCACTCTTGTATGTGATCTTGTAGCTGTCTCTCTTGCTGAAACATAGGCTGCTCACCATTAAGCCATTTAATAGGCAGAAGTCTGGAATGGTGTCTCCTTTTTATTCCTGTCGCCCCACCTATGAGGACACAGGCAGTCCTCATATCTTGTTCTCCCTGTCCCAGTATGTGAATTAAGGTCAACCATTATCAACACCAGTTCACGTTGTCCTTCTTCATCAAGTTGGTCCTGGAGTTGCTGTCTGAAAGCACTCTTTTAGTCTGAGATTATGAATAGTGCCTTATCCATAGACTGGAGTCTGATTGCCATGATTCTGTCACTAATTCTGATAACATCCTTCACTGTCTTCTGAGACCTCTCCCTCACCACAACTCCCATACCATTTCTAGTTTGTCCTCCTCCTGATTAAGTGGCTTTGCTGCACTGCCCTTCCATTATGTATCTCTTGGATACATAGACATTCAGCCTCCTCCTTACTATTATGTCATTCACTTCAAAGCTCCATACTGTAAGTAAACCTGCACTGAGTGTAGCAATTCTTAGTTCATGTTTGGCAGGTTGATTTGTTTTACATCCAGCTTTCCCTCAACAGAGCTAGTCCAGGTAACCCAAGTTGGCCAACTACACAGTGGTCATCCAGTAGCTTTTGGACCCATGGCTGCTGGGCTTTATGGTGGGTACACACTGGCCAGTAAGGGCACATACACCTCTTCTCACCATTTTCATGGGTCACTGGCATAGGTCTGAGTGGGCGGGTCCCCACCAACAAATACCCACGTCCATTTGGTGACATTAGTAAACACAACCAAATAACCTACAGCCATATTTTACACCACTGAGTGGCTAGCGCAGCCATGGCTTACAGTCTGTAAGACATGTTTTTCTACATCTCTGCCCCATATAGAGCACCATTTAGAGTCTGTGCTGCTGCCCACAAATTCATTCTTGGGCGAGTTTGAATGAAAACACTCAGCATGTTTTTGAGAGGTGAGAAGAACCCCACAGGGAGAACATGTAAGCCCCCCCATACAGGCATTCCCCACAGGTCAGGATCGATCCTTGTACTTTGTGCATGGGAAGCGAAGACCTTAACCATTATGCCAACTGGTCTCTCCTTACATACACATATAGGTCTATTAAATTAGAGTGACAGACCTAAATGTCAACATTGTTAACGTTGACAAGACAAACATCAAAACATCAATATGCATGCACCGAGAGTACAAGAAAATTTATTTATTGGCATTTGATTACCAATCAAGTGAAGTCCAACTGCATAGAAGCCCATTTTCAGTGGTGGCCCAGGGAGAAAATAATAGGAGCAATAATTTTACAATCTTCAAAAATAAAACAAAAACATCTGCAGTTTAAATAATTATAACAAATTAGACATAAAATAAAAACATTGGTTAAGAGTTAATACAAGGTATATGACATACAAACAAAAATAAATAAAACATACTTTTACACATGGAAGAAAGCCCCACTGCATCCCCGCATATCCTGTTAATTTAATATACTAACTCTGAGATCACATAATACTGGGAAAAGGGCATATTTTCCAATCTCAAGGAATGATGCTGTTACCAGTGCATTTAGGTGGGATGATTACAATTAGTGACCCGATTTTTATTTGAAGGAAATCATTACATGGGTAAAGAAATTATTTCCATTTATGTACCTGTCAGCAGTCAGTAGGAATACATGTTAAGCTGAGAACAGGACTGTTTTAGTAGGGATTGCAATGTGCATATAGTGAGTTAAAGGTATTTGCCTTTTTCCAGACTGCTGTGCAATCTTGGATTTGTTATCTTTAATGAAGTGGAGGGGAGGGTTTTGAATACTGGTTAAAATTTTATCCAACCCTTAGATTCTTTTTTAGGCAATGCCAGATTAACAAACCTAATGGCATAGCAGATAAAACCAAAAGAAACCTAAAGGTGACACTGCTCAGTGCTAGTAATCTGAACAAGAAACTCCACAACACACATTTAGAATATCAGCTTACAGACAGGGACAAAAGGTGGAGGAGCCTCAATCTGTATTAGCAATAAGCATAACTAACTCTAGGTTAGTTGAACAAGAAGATGCCCTGAAATTTATCCATGAGCAAATCACCAAAGACTGAGTTCCATACCATATACTAATAAGCTATAGGTCACCCTCTGTGTCCCAAGTATCCCATAGTTCATATCTAGACCTACTGGAGACACTCATCATTAAACCAAATACCCTATTCATGGGAGACTTTAACTACCCCTCTATAGACTAAGAAGCATTTACTCCCTCATACTCACAGGCACAAAAATCCCTGAACTTTATTAACACAAATATCCTTGACCAAACAGTGTACACACCCACCAGAGATTCAACTATACTACACCAGATACTCACCAATATGGGAGAGTGCTGCATTCCCACCATACCCCCTCACCCAGTGCCACATTCTCACTAGTAAGATCAGACCACAAAGCTGTCACCTTCCAAATAAAAATCAGCTATGTATCCCCAGGAAAATATTCTAAAGAAAATTATGTCCTATTAAGCAATAGTTAGTTAAAAATTCAAAGCCCCTCACAACCCAGACTTCACAGCAACCTATGCAGAATTGTTCACAGAGACCCTGTACAACCATGTTAATTGCTGAATAGAAGCTGCTGTACCTACTAGGAGTAAGCCCAAAACAAACTCTAAAAACATTCTTATGAAGAGTGTGCTATTTTTTTTAATTTGAAGAATCATCGTCGCGGTTGGTGGTTAGTCAGGTGTGCCGGTACATCCTAATCTTAATAGGCATATAGCAAAAAGAAAAAGTCATGGCTAAAATCAGGAAAAACAACTCCCATAATGATAGGAAATTTCTAATTAAACTAATCAGGAAACAAAGAGGACTAGTTAAGTACAACAAGGCCAATTACAAGGTCAAGACAGACTCACAGGCTAACGACAACTACAAGGCCTTCTACAGCTATATTAGAAACCTCAAAGTCAGCATACATCAGTGTGCCAAACTGGTTAGTGATGCCACCTTCACTGAGCACAGTGACATAGTAAATTTGCTGGCTAACAAATTCAGCTAAAACACCACCCTCACTCCCCCCTGCCCCCCCATGAAATACCTACTTGTACCCTCCCCCCACAACTATTAATAGGGAGCAGGTCCTGGCGGCACTCGCTAAGGTCAAAAGCTTAGCCTCAGTGGGCCCTGACAATAATCTGAGATGCTTCCTAAAGAGATTGAAACATGACCTATTGGGACCACATGAGTCACTTTTCAACTATAGTCTGAAAACAGGCTTTATACCATGAGAATGGAAACCTGCAACTGTTATCCCACTTCACAATTATGGATCATCAGATGACCCCAGCAACTACAAATCTATTTGTCTAACTAGTCTAATATGCAAAATCATGGAAAGAATTATCATGGAACTGATAAACAAAGACATAGATAACCTTCAGATACTGGACCCAACTATTTTTGGATTAGACAAGGGAAGGTCATGCCTACTAAACTTGGTGGACTTCTTTGAAAAGGTCACCAAGGGAATGGATGAGGGGAAAATGGTGCATACAGTCTACCTGTACCTGGCTAAGGCATTTGATACAGTACTCCACTTGGGGTCACGGAACTGAGCATGAGTCCCTATATAACTGGCAGGATTGCCAGCTGGCTGTCAGATAGAACCTAGAAAGTCAGGACTGGTGAGACCACCTCCACTAACAGACCAGTCACCAGCAGAATATCTCGGGGCTCTGTGCTGGGGCTTCTCCTATTTGGCATCCACTTCTTGGTGTTAAAGGCTAATGTCAAGGGCCTTTGGCTGACCAAGTTCACAGATGACTGCCAATTAAGAGTTATTGTTGACTTCTCCCATAGAACAAACATCTTAAAAGAGGGGCTAACACAGATAAATGACTGGTGTCAAAGTCACAGATTAAAAGTTAATGGCAAGAAATGCATGATAATGCCTTTTGGGAAAACTGCTACCCAGATTAATTACTCCATCAATAAGACAGCCCTAAGAGCTGACCCAGTAGTCAGGAATCTGGGACCATATACAGAGAGTAATACGGATTTTGACCATCATGCGACAAAGGTAGCATGGGTAAGGCCAATCTATAACCAATGTGATAGGTTATTTCAGGCACAAAAAGAGAAGTTATCTAGGCTTAAAATAGCCAGCAAGGTCTGCTAGCCTTGTGCTTACATATGAACCTATGTGAATCAATAGACAGACGGACAGACAGATAGATGCATACTGAAACAGTTGCACAAACAAAACATTCAGTATAAAAGTAGAAGAAAGAGTAGAATGATTTGGATTCATAGGAAAAATTGGAGACTGTGTGGAAGGTGTTACCCATAGTAGAAGGGGTAAGGTTGGGTTTAACCTAGAAAAATATTTAACAAAACCTCTGTGCCACAAAGGTATTCCAATTAGCTCTTCGCATTAGCCAGGAATATATCTTTTTTCAAAATACACAAAACAGCTTTTGGCCGAGTCTTTCTTGCAGTTTTTACTGAATGATTTGTCTGTGCATATCCTTTTTCAAAATATACAAAAAAAAAGAGATTTTTGATTCTTCTAAAAACCTCTTCTTGAACTGCATAGCTTCCTCTCCTCCAGAATTCAACATTTGACAAATATATAATCAAATGCAATGGATGAAAGCTGGTGCAAAATATGCTGTTGGTTTCAAGATTTTCATAAAATACTCCTTTCAATATTTCCTGTGTGCATTGTCCCCTATGGCGATTGCTTAGTTTGTCTTTACATGATGTGCATGACTGAGGAAAATAAATGACAAGATGTTTGTAGTCAAAGAACAGTATAATTGCTTGTCCCTTGCAAAAACTTTAGGATACATTTCTTGTGGAGCATTTGCAGAACTGGTAGCCAATGGTATCACACAAACTGACCCCTCAGAGATAGTGAACCTGCTAGCTGATAGGTTTGGCAAAAATTTCACTCCCTTATCCCTTCTAACTTACAACAAACCCTTCCCCTAACTTCCCCCACCTTACATATCTGAAGAGCAGGTCCTCAAAGCCCTGTCCAAGCCAAAGAACATGGCCTCTATGGGACCAGATGACATCCCAGGCCATCTTCTCAATAGGCTAAAACATGAACTAGCATCACCACTAAGTACCATTTTCAATCATAGGCTAACCACAGGCTTTGTTCCTGCAGAATGTGGAACAGCTACAGTTATTCCCTTCTATGAATGTGGCCTAGCAACAGGGCCAGGGAATTATAGACCCATAAGCTTGACCAGGCTCATCTGTAAGGCCATGGGACATATCATTGTGGCCCTCATAAATAAAGGCACAGGTGACCTTCAAACCCTAGATCCTACTCAATTTGGCTTCATGAAAAGCAGATCCTGCCTGTTAAATATGGTGAATTTCTTTGAAGATGTGGTCAAGGCCATTGATGAGGGCAAATCTGAGCACAGAGCACACCTCAACTTGGCAAAGGCTTTTGACACAATCCCACATTCAGGCATTACCGATAAACTTAGCAAACTGAATGTAAACCCCTTCATTGTAAGATGGGTTGCTAACTGGCTCACAGACCGAACACACATTATCAAAGTGGGTGACTCCACATCAACCAGCAGACTTGTTACCAGAGGGGTGCCACAGGGGTCAGTGCTGGGCCTCCTACTATTTGGTATATACTTCTCAGAAGTCCAAATCATCATCGACTTCAACAAACCAAAGGGTTGAAATCAACTTATATATAAGTTTGCAGATGACTGCAAATTAGGTGCAATTATTGTATCCCCAAATGATGTCAGTATACTCCAGAAGGGTCCCACACAGACCAACGACAGGTATATTAGTCACGGTCCCAAATTGAATGCAAAGAAATGCATCATCATTCCATTCGGCCAAACAATGCCCCTTCACACTATCAAATCAACAACAATACACTAAGTATCCATGAAATGGTAAGTGACCTGGGATCACAGGTTAACTGTGACTTTAACTTCAGCCACCACGTGTCTACCGTTGTAAGGAAATCTTTCCGTGTAACTCACTTGATTAGTAAAGGTATCACATTGAGAGTAAAAAAAGTTATAACCCCCTTATACTTGGCACTTATCAGGCCCATAATTGAGTATAACACTCCATTCAATATGTACTGTACTAAGCACCTGCAGAAATTAGAGAGACCTCAAAAGTTTCTAACAAAGAAGATCAAGGGCCTCCAGCATGTGCCTTACATGGACCCACTGAAGTCCCTGTCACTATACTCCCGTATCATATAGACATCTTAGGGGAGACTTATGCCTGGCCTACAGAGCAACTCAAGACCCAAACCTAATGAACTTACTGCATATCCATAAATCAAGTGGGACTAAGGCTACCTGTTCCAGGTAGTTAAATATGACTTGGGACTTAAATAGGACATGCTGTAGTGACAGATTTATCTCCCAGCAACTGCTGCTTCTTTGGAACAGGCTACCAGTTCATGTGAAACAGAGCATTTCTATGACACTGTTCAAGAGGAACCTGAACAAGTGGATGGGGCACCATAAATTTTTACCAGGGATAACACCCACAACCCTCTTGGACATGGGCAGTCATCACTAAATGCAATCTAGGGTACTGACTAGTACTTCAGTACTTCTATGGTATTACATTGGGTTGAAATGGCTAAGCTTAAAATGACCTCCAGGTTGATAGCCCAGTAATCTCCTATGATCCTATGAGTTTTCAGTGTTTTGAGTTTTTAATAATATGGGTTTGATCTTATGAGTTTCACCATTATGATTATTCAGTGTTATGGCATACATCCATGTATTTAGCTATATGGCACCAAGGGAATAAAGGATTAACTTTGGAAGTGCTTGTTGATGTTTATTCACATAGAGTCAGTAAAACCTTTTGTAGTGCACAAAAAGGGGAACCCTGTTTGCATACCATTAATCAGGCTACATAATTGGACCAGCTTAATGAACAGCCGAGTGGAAGAAGGACAATTATTGTATTCCTTAATTTTTGGAGTACTTGCATTATCCAATTTAGGGCTGTGGAGGAGCCACTGAGTATGCTGGTACTCACTGGGTAGCACACAGCAAAATTAATCCTGGATAGGATGTCAGTCTATCACAGGACCCACCCATACACACATACACTCACGTATGGTATGTCCACATAGTGGTAGCTTGTAGGACTGTCAACTTACTTATGGCATACTTTTGAAGTACGGATGGAAACTGGACTACCTGGAGAAAACCAATACAGTTACAGGTAAGACATGCAGAGCCAGCACAGAAAGCAGTTCTGCTGAGAAATAAACTGGAGAACCAAGTATTGTGAGGCATCAGTGCTAGCAGTTGAACTATTGTGCCACCAGACCTTTATCTCTTTGGTTCTCCTAGAAAACTAAATCAACTCCACACATTTTTTTTTAAATTCAGGTCTGTCCAGTTTGTGTATTCCATAGTGCTGGAAGAGGAAAAAAAAGAAGTCAGGTCATACCATAATGTTCCATCTGTGATGTTGATCTTCACTAATTCTTGACTGTGGGCTCAATTCCAAGCCTCCTAACTGACTCGGCCGTTATTCCAGCTCACGCTTTCCAAAAACTCTTGAGCTAGGCTCTACCCACAATGCTCCTCACCAAATTACCTCAGATCCAGTTTGCATACAATAGTGACAGACAAGATGTAAAAGAGACCATAGCTGTGTCCCTATTATGAAGCCAGTCTTTAGGAATATCCGGTCCATCAAGAGCTCTAAGGCAAGGGGAAGGAGGGAGGGAATGTCATGGATTCTTTATCTGATGTTGTCAATCTTCACCTAATCCTTGACTGTGAGACAGTGTTCCTAGCTACCCGAATCTTGGGAGGTTTCATGGAAGAATATTCCTGAGCAGCATTGAGCTGAATGATACATGTCCCATAGAGACTTGGTCCAGTTTGTAATGAGTAATAAAGGTATGAGGAAATGCCCATGTAGCTGCTTTACAAATGTCATCTAAGGAAGCTCTGGCATGAAAAACTGCAGTAGCTGCTATGACTCTCGTTGAATGTGCTCTCACAGGACATGGAGGGTGGAGTCCTTTACTGTTGTAAACAAAAGTGATACAGTCCCTAAGCCATTTCGCTAATGTCAGCTTAGATACTGGATAGCCTAAAGAAACTGAAGAAAAGGCAATAAAGAGTTGATCAGATTTTCTAATGTTCTTTGTTCCATGAAGGTAAAAACGCAATTGTCTCTGTATGTCTAGTAAGTGTAGACAGTACATGCCCTTGTTGGAAAAATTAGGAAAAAAGACTGAGATGTAAAGTTTGATTGATATTTGACTCTGTAACAACCTTTGGTAAAAAGGAAGCATTTGTTCTCAGGAAGACCCTGTCCTTATGAAATATCAAAAAGGGGGTTTCCAGGATAAAGAATGAATTTCCAATATTCTCCTACCCAAAGTGATAGCTATCAAAAATAACGTTTTCCAGGACAAGAACTTCAAGTCACAAGTTGCTGCCAGTTCAAAGGTGGAAGAAATAAGAGACTGCAGTACCAAATGTAAATCCCATGGAGCAGAGGGTTCCTTAAACAGAGATAATGCCCCCTGCCCATCTGGGATGCATCTGTGGTCACTATGGCTTGCTGTTGAGGAGGGATAAAGGGACGGCCTGATAATATCTCATTGGAGTGAAGCCAACAACTTAAGTCTTCCTTGCAATGATTGGTGATCAAAATCAGATGTGACATTGGTTGATTCAATAAGGACCATTGGGAGGCCAGAAGTCACTGAAGAATTTGCATGTGATATCTGGCCAGGGGAACTACAGTGATAGAGGCTGCAATGGACCCTAGAACCTCTAGGATGAGTCTTGCTGCTATGTTCTTGTCTCAGATGATCTGGATCACTTGTGATCTGATCCTTTGGAGCTTTTCTATGCAAAGTGATGCAAAGCCAGTGACTGTGTCTGGCATTGTTACAACGAATTCCAGTTGTGATGGTTCTAGATGGAATTTTTATAGTTTATAGTGATTCCTAAACTGGAACAAAGATGAAGAGTGTAATCTCTTGCTTTTATGAGTTGACACCTGGTGGGAGTGGTAAGGAGCCAGTCATCTAGATATTGAAATACGCAGAATCCTAGCAGTGAGAGATGCACTGCTATCACTGCCATGCATTTGGTAAACACCCTGGAGACTATGGTGAGACCAAAGGGCAGTGTGCTGAACTGATAATGACAGTCTTCCGGACAGTTGGAAGTGCATGAATCTTCAGCAATTGCCCATTTTGATATGGTAATATGCATAATAAAGATCTACTGACCACATCCAGTCATCTTTTTCTAAGAATTGACTGAAACGAGACAATCCAGAAATTGGTTTGTTGAACTGATTTGTTCAACTGACTGAGATCCAAAATCAGTCTCCAGTCCCCTCTTTTCTTTGGCACTAAAAAGAACCTTGAGTAAATTTCAGATCCTCTCTTATCTGGTGGGACTGCCTGGATGACTGTTTTGTCGAGCATTTTTTTAATTTCTAAGACTGCTGCCTCCCTGTGACTGGGTGGAACATCTGGGAATCTTCTTGGTATTTTTGGTTTCATTGAAAGGGGAATGTTGTAACCTCTGGAAATGATCCCCTGCAACCATTTGTCTATTCTCACTTTTAGCCAGGCAGATTGGTGCAGGGATAATCCTTCCCCTACTGCCTCCAGAGGAAGGCAACTGGGCCTCCTTTCAGGACTGCTGGTAGGAGTTATCAGAGAAAGACTCTCTGGAGCCCTGGTTCTGCAGGACACTTCTGTCTCTTGGACAGCGTCTTTCATTATTACTTTCCCCTCTGCACAGGGAGAAGTCATTGCCACGTGAGTCTTGGTAAGGTCCTTGGGTCTTTTTTGAACCACAGCCTCCCAATTCTCTGGTTCCTGGAATAGAGCCACTGAGGAGTGGAGAATCATATGCCCACAGCAGAAAGAGTCTCCCATTTTTCTCACATCTGGCTAGAGTCTCTTTAACCTTGGGGCCAAACAGGGATGATCTGTCAAATGGAGCGTTGACAGAAGAAGACTTAAATGTCTCCGTGAAGTCACAAAAACGCAATGGCTATGCCTGAACCTTCTGCTCTTGTCATCTCTTCAGCCGAGTAAGCAATTAGCCTCATGAATGAATTGGAACTTGATTCAAGGGTGGTGAGCTGAGAAGTAACCTTATCTTGTACACCTGTAATGGTATCTGAAAGCGCTTTAATCAGATCTCTCTGAAGCCTGGTAAACCGCGCCATATAATTCAAGGACCTGAGAGCAAAGGTTGATGAAGCATATATGTGCTTCCCAAATCTATCCATGGTCCTAGGCTCCTTGTTAGGAGAGTGGATATTTGGACTTTCTTCAGCAAGTTCCTTTTTAGTGGTTGCCTCTACCGTCATTGTGTCTACAGGAATACCCATGGCCCAGTGTTGCTCATCTTTTGGAGCAGAGAGAATCTGGTCAGGTTTTTAGTAATAAACCTGATATAGTCAGGAATTTTCCTGGCCAGCTGGGTGATTAGTTTAATAAGATCATCAGTGGGCGGACAGAGCCAAGAGGTAGAGGGCTGCGCATGAAAAGCCTCTGGGTATACTGATTCCTCTAAAGAAGGTTGGCATGTAGTCCAGCTACCCCTCTGTTTCAAGATTTCTAAGATGTCCCCAAAGGAAACATCTTCAGGGAGTGACTTGGGGGAACCTTCCCCTTTCTTGTAATTGGTATCTTCTGTGAAGGACTCTTTAGGGGAGTCCAAGTACTTCCTCTTGCACTTTTTCTTTGAAGTTACCTCTTAGGTGTGATGCTCCAGAGAGGTATCCAAAGATGATATAACCAAGGTGGTTCACTCCTGAGGATTTTGTGCCCTCTATCCCAGGGAAGAGACTGGAGGAAGCTCCGGTCACAGGGATGGACAAGTTATTTGGTCAGACAGGGAAGGCATAGACTGTTTGTCCACATTGGACAAGGCCCTCACCATAGCCTGGAAAGCAGGCCCTCCCATAGAATGATGGGAGCCCGGAACTGAAACAGACTCCTTCAGAACCTTAGTCCCATCCCACACTGAGGAAGCTGCCTCCAAATCAGAGGACAGGGTTGAACTGCTTAAGTCCCAAGGGGCATGGAGGGCTCAAAAAAAAAATCTAAGTCGAACCCTGCCCCTCAGAACCGGCAATGAAGCCCCAACCCTGAGAGGTCTCTGGTTCTGACAAACTGGAAGAGCAGAGGGTAACTATTTGTGCCAGAGAAGGAGTTCGTACTGGCACCAAAACAGTCAAAGCCAGGATAGTTGGCAGCAAGAGCTCGAAATCTCAGCTGGAGTCGAAGGAGGAATTTGCATGGGTGTATAAGAAGGCAAGGTTCCAAAGCTAACAAAGCTAGGAACTAAAGATGGAGGTAATCCCCTCACCATCAGGAGCTGGTCCACCAGTCTCATAATGTCTGACTCCAACAGGCTCTTAGTGAACCAAATAGAGGAGGCTTTTGGGAACTTGGTGGCTGTCTCTCCAAAAATGGACTCAGAGGATCGTCCGCAAATGGGTTGCTCGAGGTTGAATAGGATGTCCTTGGTAAAACTCTCATCTGAGACTCCTTTGGTGCTGAGTGGTCCATTGGTACCAAAGAGAGAGCTGTCTGCACTAATACCAGAGCTGAAGAGGTTGGTGTCGAGGAAAGAGTATCTTTTCCCACCAGTGTCAAGGAGACAGTCAAAACAGTGGGAGAATTACCCAATTTTGAAGGTGGTCCGAGGAGGCTGTCAGAACCAAATGAGTGTGCTATTTTAGTTTTGAAGAGGAAGATGGTGAAGAAGAAGAACTGGCTTCTGTTTTGGGACGAGAGATAGCCTCTTCAAACTCAGATTTCAGAAGTCCTTTAAGTATGAGCTTATTTTTGTGCTCTGTCAGGGTTCTAGCAGAGAACCCATGACAGATGGCTCAATCTTCCTGAAGATGGACAGCACCAAGACAATAAACACAAAAAATGTCTCCATCTGAATATGGCATTTTTATTTCACACTTTTGATACCTCTTGAAACCAGAGGTACCTTTAGATGGTGTGTCAGCCATGAGAGAAGCTAAGGCCACCTGATACGCACTGAGAGACACACATACATTCACAGATGGACTTAACAAGGAGAAAGATTTTTTTTAAATTTAATAGAAAATGATGGTGGGGGGAGTTACTGACAATGGTAAAGGAGGTTACCTGAAGGTAAAAGGGATAAGTACCAATGATGGTACCTTAGAGTACCTAATGGTTAAACAGATGTAAAAACACACTCACACACACACCTAAAGAAATCTGGAGGAGAGGGTAGAAAAAATAGAGCAAAGAACAGAATTTAAAAGATAGATATTAAGAAAAACACTAACTTACAGCTAGAAGAAAAGCTAAAGCTTGAGAGGTTTGTTGAACACGTCTGGCAGTACAAAGTGACAAATGAGATATGAGGTCATTTGGTAAGGAACATTATGGGTAGAACCTAGCTTGAGAATTTTTGAAAGGCGTGAGCTGGAATAATGGATGAGTCAGTTCCGAGGCTCAGAACCAAGCCCACAGTCAAGGATTATGTGAAGATTAACATCATCAGATGAAATATTTTGTATTTTAATCCATCAATGCCTTATTTTTTCCTGTATAGATCCCTGTTGCTTAGCTTTCTTCATTGTTTGTATTTGGTCATAGAAGGTGGTATCCCCTACCTTTCCTTTCTTCTACCTCATCCCTCACATTCAGTTTTCATAATCAGGTTTGCCATGCACAATGCTATCCCTAAACACCATTTATAACATGGGTCGAGGTAGGAGAAATGTTTGTAGTTCGGAATAATACTGAACACCGACCTCGACCCATGTTAAAACCTGTTCCTAGATTGTTTTTTTGGCATCGATATTACAGTTTTCGAACTTCCGTGTTCGGCGATATACAGTTGATGGAGTACGGTTCGAAATTTTGATAGTAAACCATATAAACATAGTTAATAATACAATAAGAATACAATTTCAATCAGCAGTAAGTGTATCCTAGACAGTAGTGCATATTACATTAGGCATATTAAGAAGAGAGGTAAATAGAGTGGAAGTAAAGAAGGACTTATGTACTACATGGGCATAACCAATTATTCACTAAGTGTGATCTAAGTGAGTTTTTAAAGTGTGTAGAAGTAGAGGCAGAAGTCAGAGCAGAAGGGAGGTTATTCCAGGTTCTAGCTATGGTATGGGAGAACAGTGCTTTTCCTGCAGTATTGTTAGCCCTTGAGATACAGAGGATGGATTTTTGGAAGAGCAAAGAGGACGATTTGTATTATAGTGGGTAAGAAGTTGGCCTAGTGCTGGTTTTTTTTCAGGATGTCTTACAACATTGTAGGCAATGACTAGCTGGTGATAGTTTAGTATCTGGGGAAGTTCTAGCCATTGCAGTTCCCTTAGAGCCTGGCAGTGGTGGGTTCTAAAGGAGGAGTTGTTAGCAAACTTGGCGATTTTATTATAACACAACTCGAGTTTGGCAAGGTCAAGTTTTCTAAGCTGGGTAAGAATTGGTGCAGCATATATTAGAGTGGACAAGAGGTGAGTTTGGGCTAGAGTAATACGTGCTTGTTTAGAGGGGGATTTCTCTCTGTATAGTGTTCCCATTTTTTTGTGGACTTTTTTGATTGTTTGTGAAATATGGACATCAAAGAGTAGATTTTTTTTCCAATTTCAATGCCTAGGATTTGGTATGGTTGGACGGAAAGATAATAGTCCCATTTTTGGAGGAAATAGTGAAGGGTAGAGGGGTAAACGTGGTTTTGTTGGGGGTGAAAAGTAGGAATTTGATTTTGTTAGGGTTTAGGATAAGTTGGATTTGAGTGATCCATCTTTCCACAGTGCTAAAGGATTCCTGGGTGAGTTGTTGTAGAGTGCCAAGTAATGGAGCAGAACAGATAAGAGTTGAATTTTCAGCGTATTGTATAAGTGAAGCATGCTGTGTGGTGGTATTAAGGTTATTGGTAAATATGGAGAAAAGAAGTGGGCCAAATATTGAGCCTTGTGGTATGCCTATAGTAGTTGGGAGTAAGGGGGATAATACACCTTGCCATTGGACAGATTGCTGCCTCTCTGACAGATAGGGAGATAGGATAGGGCGGCCAGGGTGTCTAGTAGTAAGGAATGTGAGACCATGTCAAATGCTTTGGAGAGATCTAAAAATATTGCAGATACAAAGTTGTTATTATTTTTGTGCTGATTAACCAGATTGGTGAAAGACAACAGAGTGGGTGTTGAGCTATGGTGTTGCCGGAAGCCATGCTGTGTGGGGGAGAGGAGATTATGTAAGTTTAGGAATTACATTACTTGAGAATGTACACATTTCTTGAGTATTTTAGATAAGGGGGGTAGAATGGCAATGGGGTGATAATTTGAATATTCATAAGAGTTTCCACCTTTGTGAAGTAGAATAATATATGATAACTTCCATAGTTGTGGGATATATGCTTCTTGTATGGAGCGGTTGATAAGAATAGAAATAGGGTAGGATAAGGATTCAGCAGCTATTTTTAGGAAGTTAGCTGGTAGATTGTCAGTGGCAAGGGTGCTAGGTTTCAGTTTTAGGAGGAGTTTTTTAATTGTAGAGGTAGGAATGGGGGAGAGAGTAAAGGATGGGATGTTGTCAGGGCATTTGGTTGGGTAATATGTAGGGTTGTTCTTGGACAGTTGGGAGGATAGGGTTAAGATAGATTCTATGAAATGGTGATTAAATTGGGAGGCAATGTCCTTATTGTCATTGGTGGAGATGGGAGTAGGAGTAGTAGTTTTACCTGGTTTTAGAAGAGAGGTGATGGCATGCCAAAACATTTGGGGATCTTTTGAGTGTCCGTTTTGGATATCGAGGAGGTAATTTTGTTTGTTGGGTTTGGTTTGTCTCTTGACCTGATTTCTAAGTTGTAGGTAGTTTTGTTTGGCTAGGCTAGTATTGTCCTTCTTCTAGGTGTTCTAAGCATTGTCGCTAGACTTTAGTAGGGCTCTAGTTTCCCTAGTTACCCATGGTGCATAGTTTGCCTTGGCTCTAATTTTTCTAATGGGTGTGAGTCTATCAAGGATATTGGTGAGAATACTGTTAAAGTAGTCAATGGCCTGGTCTAATTCTAGGGTTTGCAGTGGTTTTCAGTTACTATGTTTTAGAATACTTTTAAGTTCTTGTATATTTAGTTTGCTGTCATCTCTGACTTGTTTAAGAACAATGGGTTTGGCTATGTTGGTACATTTCCACAGGAGGAAAGTGGTGACTTGGTCACTAAGACCATCTGGAAGCCCACCTGTCTGGTAGTTTTGTTTGGAGCAGTTGACTAGTGTCCAATCTAGAATGGATTGTTTATGGGGTTTTTTGTCGACTCTAGTGGGTTCTTGAATAAGTTGGGTAAAACTGAAAAGATTAATATGATTAGTGGGGTTGTTACAGGTACAGGCTAAACAGTCAATGTTTAGGTCATCTCGTAGGATGGTTTCTTGAGGGAGATTATTTGTGGCCCACTGTAACATTTCTTCAATGTGGGAGAGTTATTGCCTGGGGGAATATAAGAGCAGAGAATAATGATAGTTTCTGTGTCATTTATGCTTAGGGTTGAACCTAAGGTTTCGTCATTTTGAAATTTAGGTATGGGGAGTTGTAGAGGTTTGATATTGAGTGTATTTTTAAAGAGGATAGCGACCCCACCTCCCTTTCTGCCCACTCTGTCCAGCCTTAGGATGTTGTATCCTGGTGGGAGAATTTCCTCATTTTGAGTACTAGGTTTTAGCCACGTCTCAATAATGGTTACTATGTCAAGGGAGTAGTGTGCTATGAATACATGTAGGTCAGGAAGCTTGTTAGAGATACTTCTGATGTTGACATTAAGAATCAAAAGGTCAGAGATTTGCATGGCTGAGACTAGAGAGTTTTGGGGCCCTGGGTTTGGGTGTATGTCTCCTGATATAAGTAGGCTTTTTGTGGTAAACAGTATGTGTTTAATTGTGTGCAATATGTCTATGCTGGATCTCAGTAACATTTTTTTAGTGTAAGATGGTGTTATATGAGACTTATAAATGTGTAGTATTAAGCTGTCAGTAAATAATATAGAAGAGATAGAAAAGTATATGTGTGAGTATGTATTTGAGTAAGTTGTATGGAATGATGTGTTTTCTAGTGATGCGTTTGTATATATTGATGTGATGTTTGTTAGGTATGTGAGGATTAGGAAGAGAAATTCTAAGATGAATGGTATTTTTTGAGGGAGTGGTAGTTGGGTCTTAGTGGACTTGGGGTTCAAATATGGAGGTATGCTTGAAGGTATGGCAAGTAGATACTATGTATCTTTTTTAGGTAGCAATTGGATAGGGGGTGTGGACAGGGGAAGTGATGAGAGGTCTTTGACTGGATGAAGATGTGGTCATGTGATGAGGGGTTGGAATAAATGTAGAGGTAGTAGGGGTGGGTGGGAAATCGGGGTAGGGCAGAGGAGTGGAGTGAGCCGAGCACAGCAAGGCAAACAGAGCAGGGCTACTACACCATTCCTCGAGACTGCAGAACCTATGTATAGGACTGGTCAGGTCAGGATAGTAAAAGGAAGATGATTTCTAGTGGGTATACTGCCAATTTCTTAGAAATATTCTTTTTTATCCAAAGTTATATTAGTTTGGATAAACTGCAGGATTTTAGGGATAGGCTAGAGGGATAGGTGCCAGTGCTGCAGATCCTTGAGCGGTACACTATACAATCAAGCCCCACAGTTTACAGGTTAACAGAGATAAAAATTGTATTATCCTTGTTTGTTAACTGTATTTTACAAAATAGGGTTAGAAAGCTGGAGAAATTCAGTTTATGCCTCAAGCAACTGTCCCTAATGTTACAAGCCTTTCATGGCTGGGTTAGGTGTAAAGGTTGGATAACTCCTGGGAAGGAGAAAGGAGAGAAAAAGAAAAAATATGGGTGCAAAGTTAGTAGAGTATAACAGCTACTGTAAAGACTTACATAAATTGCCCAAATTTAGTCACTTAAGATAACAGAATGACCTTCTACAACAGCAAACAGTGAGAATAAACTACGAGATATCAGCTGTAAAATGCTAGTGAAAAAAAAGCTCAGGTATTTGTTGTTCTGGCAGCAAAATAGATAGTTCTAAAAACACCACAATATTGCATAGGGAAAAATCCTTACTAAAGACTTATATTGTTTTCAATTCCACAATATCAGAGCACAGAATTAGGTCAACAGTATGTCTACTTCCTCCCAAGCAAATCTTTAATTTAGGCCACGCTACTCTGTGCACACTTGAGAGTGGATGTAAGTTTCTAAGTGTTTCTTTAACAGACTTACAGCTTTAAATAATTATGCCATGCTTCTCTGTGCTCACAACAGTTGATAATTAGGCTATACTTCTCTGTGCACACTTGTGAATGGGAGTAAGTCTTTCGCATTCCTGAATACAAATTAAATGCTTCTCTACAGCTACAGCATCAGACCACAGCATTCGATCAGGCTAATATAATTTCTATAACATTAGTAGTTAGGCCACACTTCTCAGTGCATGTTTGTGAGTGTAAGTAAGATATCAAGTTTTCTTATGATGCACGGACACAGTACACCTTCAAAAGCACAGAAATGTTCTACTACTCCTTATTGCACATCAATAGTTTATGCAGTTTAATAGTGATCGCTTCTATTACATATACACATATACTAATTATGCATTTGTCATTACAAAACTCAGCACCATAAAGTATAACATTTACTGTTTAGACAGTTTGACCATTAAGTAGTATTCCCTTACCACCGCCGCCAGGTTCCGCGAGCGCTAGCTTTTGAACTGAGAAAATGGCACGAGTCTTCAGAGGGTATAATCCCTCACTTTCGTGGCCAGGTAGCTGGGGTATCCTGACTGGTTGAATTTGCAGTATGTGCTGTTACATAGCCATAGACACAATATATATTATTTCCAGTTCATGTTCTTAACCGACCCTGGCACTACTACCTTAAAAAGTACAGTTCCAAATGGACTAGAGAATTAAAGGTGTAATTAAATCTGGAATCAATAAACTTGTTTTCTAGAAGCAAAGCCACCCTCAAATTACGTGTGTGTGTGTGTGTGTGTGTGTGTGTGTGTGTGTGTGTGTGTGTGTGTGTGTGTGTGTGTGTGTGTGTGTGTTGGGGTAGAAAGATATTCCCCTCACACACCCTCACTTTATATAATCATATCTCACATTGCTACATTTTAAAGAAATAAAAATGTTGGTTTACAATCATCTCAGGCTGCAACCACTGTTTTGGTAAAAATTCCATTTCCTAACGTGGAAAAAAGATTTTCAGTGTACTCACAGTTTAGAAATTATACTCCTCAGCCTAATTTATTTATTTCTCAAGTATGTATTTCAAAACTCTCAGATGTGCAGTCTGCCCAATGGGCTGCATCATATTTTTCCATTAAAGAAAATATTTTTTATATTGGACTATGACAGGTTTCACAACATATTTTGCATGAGGTTTTAGACTACAAGGACTTAACATGAATTTCTAATATGCAATAAAACTATTAACATACTGTATTCAGGATTATTCATTTACTGAGGCTTTGTTCCTTTACCTTACCCAAGCCTTTCATCTTATTGATCACTTCATTCTTCTCTCTCACCTAACTGACTTAGACATTCAGCCCACAAGCTGTTTTTGAAGGACAGTTTTTTCAGAGTACAAATCGACTCCTCCTTCCTCAGTGGAAGCTCATATCCAATTTGTTGTTGCTCAAGGCATAGTTTTAGCCTCTCTGTTCTTCTATCTTTATTAACAAGCTTACATATAACCTATTCAATTTTCTTCTTATTATTTGATATGCTAATGATATGGTAATTCTTAGCTCTAGACCTAATCAAAAGGACATACACAGCCTACTGCAAAGTGATCTTTTCTGAAAGATAAGCTTGCATAATTGCAAGAAGCACATATTTAACTCAACAAAACTTAAAACCATGCTGTTTTGGGATCCGTTAGAAACTTTCAAAATTCCCTACCTCCCTTGGAATTAAAAATCTTGATAACCACAGCATGAAAACCACTACTACCTCCAGACAATTACACATCCGGCTAGTTTAAACCCTAAAGGTTCAAACCCACATTGCAAACACTAGGATAAAAATCATAATACTGCTTTTTTTAGGACTTAGGGGATGTCATATTTCTTGTCATTACCAGATCAGCCCCTGGCAAAAACATATTACTTCAAGACAAAACCCAGGAAGCCTTCACTACTATAGAAAAATGGCTAAATTCCTCCCAACTCATACTAAACCCATCTAAGAGCCAACTTATGATCTTCCAGCCATCCAAAACGTTCACCCCTACCTCAACACTCTCAATAACATCCTTCAACAATACCCTTATCACAACAGTAACTTAACCCAAGCTAACAGGTGTAACTATTGACCAAAACCTAAAATTTGGCAAACATATAGCACTAACAATTGCCAAAGTTCATAAAAAAACTAGATTCACTCTACCGCTGCAAGAGCTTCCTCACACAGGAATCTTCAAATCATTATCTCTCATACCCACCTACTCTTCACCTTACTATACGCTTCCCCATTTCTAACTAACCAAAACAAATCTGACCTTCTGATTTTATTTATCTGCTACAGTAAAATCTCAAAATTTGCAACCAATGCTAAGTTTTTTCTCACCATTGCCTCTCCCTAAGACAACTAGGATGGTTAGAACTCCCTAACCTACTAAAATACAATCAACTTTTCCCGACCCATCAACTGCTATACCAGCCAAATAAAATACCTGCCCTCTCTGGTCTGCTCACCTTAGATAATACTGCGCATCAACTAAGATCTTCCAATACCACCCTACTGAATGTTACCAATTGCAACCTCTTTATTCTTACGCATTTGCTAAGGCCTGGAACTCGGGTCTATATTAGAAGACCGAATGTTTAGTGGATCGAACACCTAAACATCGATCGTCTAATTTCGAACCGCACAATGTCAAACGTCCCAGGGAAACATTACTTTACATCTAAATTAAGTGGAGGGCTTCACTCCCCACACCCCCCGACATGGGAGGCTATGCCCCCACACCCCCTCTAACTGAATATACCAACTCCGAGATCGTTCAACAGTAGGGAAATAGCAAACTCTGGCGAATGGCCAAGGGAAATCTTTCCCTGCGTTAAATTGACCGTTCACTGTTTTTTGCTTTCGATTAAAAGATCGATGTTTAGGTGTTCGATTACCTAAACATTTGGTCTTCTAATATAGACCCCTGGAACTCTCTAACCCCTGAAATTAAATGTCTAAATAGTAAACATGCTTTCAAATCCCTACTAAAAGATCTCCTGTTCAAAACTTGGATATGTTACTTTACAGAACTAGACTAATTTCATCTGTTCCTGACTTTCAACATCCCTAGGTCACAGGTGTACTGTGTAGTTTCACTTAGTGCATAGTACTGTGAACCAGGTGTTTAGGCCGGCTTTATAGTTATGATTCCTAGTTTATGACCCTGTCTGTCTATGGAAACTTCTTTTTGAATTTATGTTCAAGCAATTGTATATTTGTTATATAATATCTTAACTGTTTCTCAATATTCTAACCACTGTATGCTGCATCATTTGTAAAACTGTGATTTTACTCTTTTATATGTTCTATGCTCTTTTTACAAAATCGCTATACTTATATAATTTTTTATTATTTTTTATTATTTTCTATAATTTTTTACTATGTAGCTGGAACTTTTCTCCCCGGGCCTCCACTGAAAATGGTCACTTTGTGTCCAATCAGACTAACCCGGTAAACAAATGGAAAATAAAATAAAAATAAATATTATTAACCCAGTTATAATATGGTCTGTCAAAAGCTACTGCAGTATCCGACAAAAGATAAGAGTCCTCCAATCCATTGTTAATAACATATGCCATTTCATAACCCAATCCCACAAACAGTAACACCACTACCCATCCCTTAAAAAGCTAAATGGTTGCTCATTCAGCAAAGAGCTGACCTGCTACTCATCTCTATGCTATTTTAAACTACTTCAGTGGGATACTCCAACCACTGCTTCTTCCAAAATCATTCCAAACACCCCTTCTTATGACCTACATTGCCATTCTTACTCTGGCACAATACAACAAACCCCAAGAAAAAGGTTTGCTGCATTAATCATAGCTTTTCTACTGTAACCCCCAAACTCTGATAGTCTCTAACATCATGCTTTAAAGAATTCTACTCTTACTTGAAATTTATAATACAGTTTAAAACTTTTCTGTCTGATCCTGGCAAAACCAAATGTAGCACCTCTGTTTATATCACCAAAACTGTACTGGTCTCCATTATCTGTTTTCTCCATTCACACTGACCTCTTCTGCTGTGGACCATTGTAACTTGTAGAAACATAAATACTGAAATTTTCACCTGAAGTTGAAGGTATAACAAACTATACATATTTCACACTGGTTTCTTATTGCATTCTAAAATATGTCTGTAGTGTATTATGTGATAGCTTCCTAAAATGTATTATGTCTATTTCTATTGTACTCTGCTATCCAGGCTGAGTCAGTAAGAGGTCATTCTGATCATTTTCTACTGCAATAGAAAAAACATAGAAACAAAAATAAACACAGTAGGCCATATATATGTACATACATACATACATACATACAGACAAAAGTAAATAAATAAATTAAATGAATAAAATAAATGAAGCACCAATGCAGTTTGAAAGCTCAGGAAGTCTATATTACAAGAACTGCATTCCATTAAAAGTTTTAACCTCGCATCTCTCTTCTTATGTTTTCTGAATATATGCATAATGAACTTAGTAGATCTATATGATTATCAGAGTGGTGTATCTTATTTGTTTTTCTGTTTTTGTCTGGTCCTGCAAACCCTTTTCTGTTACAGTGCAGGCCAAAAAGCAACTTAAAGAATAGAGAGAAATAATCTGTTTTTGTATAGGTTCATAGGTTCATACTAGGCTATCTGCCCTAGGGCATTTATAAGCCTAGCCAGAGTGTGTTTGGCTTTCACCACCCATTTTAAATTAATTTTGCTATGCCCTTTTTCGAGGTTAGTATACTCTGCCTCTGTCTAACAGTGACACAGAAGTGATACCCGGGGTAAACCTACGATCCCCCATCCACTCATCAAGATTCCTCTTGAAGAGAGTCAATGAGGGACTCTGCCTAACATGGACTGGGATTTTATTCCAGAGTGAAGGGAGCCTCTGGGTTATGAATCTGCCCCTCCAGCATGTCCTATTTATTTCAGTGCTGAGGTTCAAGTCTCTCGAGCGCATAGCTCGATGGGATTTGGATTTTCTGAGGTGCAGCATCTCCATTAATTCCGGGTTGGACATGGCTTTATACATCAGGCACAGATCGCCTCTGAGCAGGCGGTATGCCACTGAGTAGAGCTGGAGTTTCTTTAACGGGGCAGCATATGGCATCTGTTTGAGGCCTTTGATCCTCTTGGTGAGGTACTTTTGGGGTCTTTCCAGTTGCTGCAGATGTCTGGTAAGGTACATCCCAAAAGGGGCATTGTACTCAATTATGGGCCTGATGAGGGATGAGTAAAGAGGCACGATGACCTCCCTGATCTAGATGTGAATCCCTTCATGATTAAGTGGGCTATATAAAATGTTTTTCTAACCACTTTGGCCACGTGGTTGTCAAATGAGAGATTGCTATCAACTTGGGTCCCCAGGTCCCTAATTACTTCTTCTGTACTTAATGGATTACCACCTATGTGGTAATTTGTGGGCACTTTGTTTTTGCCAAAGGGGATGACTATACACTTTTTGGCATTTAGCTTGAGGCCATGGCTCTGGCACCAGTTGTCTGTTTCTATGAGGCCCTTTTGGAGGATGCTTGTGTCGGCTGGAGAGTCGATTATAGCCCTGTTTGCAGTCATCTGCGAACTTGGTCAGCCACAGTCCTTCCGTGTTGGCCTGTACCTCCGAGAAATATATACCGAACAGGAGAGGTCCCAGGACTGAGCCTTGTGGGACGCCACTTGTAACTGGTTTGGAGTCTGACATGGCTCCAGCAATTCTAACCATGTGGGTTCTGTCCTTGAGCGAGTTTGCAACCCATCTAGTGACATAGGGGTTTATATTTAAGCTGGTGAGCTTATCTATAATGCCCAAGTGGGGTATTGTATCGAAGGCTTTGCGAGGTCCAGGTAGGCTGTGTGGACCACCTTCCCCTCGTCAATGGCCTTGGTGACTGTTTCAAAGAAAGTGACCAGGTTTAAGAGGCAGGATCTGCCCTTAACAAAGCCAAACTGGGTAGGATCCAGTGTCTGTAGGGCCCCAATATCTTTTTTTATGAGGTCCATGATGATCCTTTCCATAGCTTTGCAGACCAAGCTAGTCAGGCTTATGGGGCGATAGTTTCCAGGATCCATTGAGGCACCACCTTTGTGGAGAGGGACCACTGTTGCTGTACGCCACTCTTTGGGTACAGTAGTTTTATGTTTGGGTTTAGCTCTTCTTGGAGTTCATGTAGGACGCAGCCCGGGACACCGTCTGGTCCCATTGATGCTGTGTTTTTTGCTTTGGAGAGGGCGGCTCTTACCTGAGCATCTGAGATGTCAGGGGGGAAGCACTCTGCTGAGATAGATATTTGCCCTTTTGGTGGGGAGGGAGGGGAGAAGTTTGCTCTGAACCTGTCAGCTAAGATGTTGGCAATGTCTGTGGGTTCGGTGTATTTTTTGTCATTTTGGACTAATTCTGAGCATATCTGGGAATTCCCACCCAGGTTCCTAACATAACTAAAGAAAGCCTTGTGATTATCCTTAGTGTCCTGTGCAATTTTTCTCTCGAAGCTGGCCTTAGACGATTTTATGAGTGCCCGTAGTTTTTTGCTAACACTGATCAGAGATGCCTTCCCTTTTTGGGATTTTGCTCTATCGTGTAGTAGCTTCCTCCTTCTATTGTATAGTTTGTTTATGGCTGGGGTCCACCAGACAGGACGTCTGCCTTTGGAGGATTGGGTCTTGATTTTATCTGGAATTGCATGATCCATGCATTCCTGAAGGTGTTCATAGAATGCGTTTATAAAGGATTCTGCAGTCTGGGCAGTATTTTCCATAGACCCGGGGGCTTTGAAGGATTCCACCTCGGTTTTGAGGAGTGTGAAATTTGCTTTAGAGAAGTTTTTCACTGTGGTTTTCTGGGCAGGGGGTGGAGTTGGGATGTGAATATCCAGTGAGATTAGTTTATGGTCTAATCTTACCAGTGAGGGATACACTTCTGGTCTGGAGCATAGAGTCCCCATGTTGGTGATGATCAGGTCCAGTATGTTTTCCCCTCTTGTGGGAGTGGTAGCAAGTTGTTCCATAGCATTTGAGTATAAATTATAATAGATTATAAATTCTAGGAACCTTTGAGCTAGGGTGTTGGAGCTAGAGTAATGCTCCCAGTCTATGTTTGGGTAGTTGAAGTCGCCCAATATAATGGTGTTTGGAGAGACCTTCATATTTTCCAGTGTTCTCAGGAAGGCCGAGTGGGGTTCCTGGGTTTGGGAGGGTGGTCTGTAGCAGGCTATAAACTGGAAGGCAGTTTTACCCACTGTTAGTTGCACATGGATAGTCTCTGATGCTTCGTGCTGTGCCACCAACCTGGAGGTGTGGGCATCTTTGGAATATTGATACTCCCCTCCTTTCTGGTTCGGTCCAAGTTTTGGGGACGAAAAGCATGGTATGAGGTATAACCTGGTAGTGCTGGGGTGCTCTCAGGAGCCTTGAACCAGGTTTCTGTTACTGCACAGATATCGATGTTCTCCATGCTATGGAGAGTTTCGTGTGCATGCATCTTGAGGTTTAGACTTCTGGCATTGAGTAGCATTACTCTTAGTTTCTTATCCCTTGTGATACCTATGGAGGTGGGTTTGTCTTTTGAGCCTTGCCTAAAAAGGCACTATGGGGTAGCAAGAGCCTTTGCCAATATCCAAAGCCCAGGGGTGACAGGTGCAAGCCGTCCCTAGCGAAGCATCGTGGCCTGTCGAGCATGTCATCCCAGGCAGACAGGCATTGGATCCCCTTTGAATGACACCAAT
Organism: Protopterus annectens; assembly: GCF_019279795.1. NCBI lineage: Eukaryota > Metazoa > Chordata > Ceratodontiformes > Protopteridae > Protopterus > Protopterus annectens. The sequence goes on along the minus strand of NC_056749.1, from coordinate 331,415,109 downwards.
ACTTAAGCCAATTGTTGAAATTGATCATCTTGTCTTCATATTGTAGCATCATTCTTGGTGAGGGTAAGATGCTACTCAAGGTCAGGGTCATACCAGCCTGGGCCACATGCTCAGAGAGCTCCTCTATGTCTCTTTTCATGCAGTCCAGGGAGGTATGTCTCAGGTCATTCACACCAGCATGGACAATGACCGAGTCATATTTGTACTTGCCTTGGAGTGACCTGAGTGCTTGTGTTATGTGGTGGATCCTTGCGCCCGACAGGCAGCTCACCGTGACCTTCTCCTTGTTCAGCCTGGTGAGCGGGATGTCAGTGTGCCTGACGATAGAGTCACCTATTACAAGTGTATCAGTTGTGTTGTTTAGCCTTAAGGGCTGTGACTGTTTGGCACACTGGCTTTGTGAGCTATGTGTTGCACGTGTTTTGTTTTGGGGTAGCGGTTGCTTGGGTGTCTGCTTTAGAGGTCTCTGCTGCTTAGGCAGATTTTTATTTAGAGCCTCCGAGTATGTTTTTGTGTGTTTATGTGTTTGGTTTGCTGTCGTGGTTGGTCTATGTGAGACTGGAATTGTAGTGAGTGTGGTTTCTTTCTCCTCCTGACAGGTTTCGCCAGCACTGAGTTGAGAGAGCTTAGCCTCCAGTTTGGCTATATGGTTGCATCTCTCACATGTGTTGGAATTTGTTGGGAGGAGGAGAGGGTTGTCTGTGTACATGAGACAGTTGTAACATTGCCTCAAGATTCCCAGATTCACCAGCTGGACCAGAGAGGAGATTGACAACTAACCTTTGGACATGCTAGAATAGTATTGGGAATTCCTTTATAATTGAAAAAAAAAGGGCCAATGGGAAACAAGGTACTCAAGGGGAGTTTGTGAGGGTGTAGTGCTTTTAATTTTTTAGTGCTGGCTTATTTAATTGCTTTAGTGAGCAAGTGCCAGGTAACTTAAATGCAATGTGTTACAGGTAACTTAAATGCAAAAATGACAAACAGTAACTTTCTTTCAAATGAAACAAGGAAATAAGTACAGTAAGCAATGCAGATGTCACTAGGGATCCACAGAAGTGCTGAAAAGCCACGTTTTAGGTGGAATTAGCATTTCAGGGAAATAACAAGCAAACAAGCATACAAACAAAGCTAGATTCAGCAGGCCTGGATCTAGTCTATGCTACAGCAAACAAGGTGTACCAATTCCAGTAAGAAACAGTTCAAATATGCAGGCACTAAAAGCCTTTAACCAGAAATTCCCAGCTCAGAAGGGCAGAGTCCAGCCTCTCCTCCCACAAGAGTGCAGACCACGAACCTTCTTAATGTAAAATAACTAGCCTGAAGCCCAAGTGCTTAAACCAGAACTAATACACTTTTAGAATAACAGACACTGAGCCCTCAATCAGCAGTTCCCAACTTAGAAGGATGTAAGCTACCTGTCCTGCCACCACAGTGCAGGCCACAAACCTTCCTAATGTAAAACAACTGGTCTGAGCCCAAGTGCTTAATCCAAAAGACTTAGAATGATAGCTATACTTTAATCAAGTTACTACCAAGCAGTAATAAATACAATTGAATACTTTAAAGAATGCCTGGATTAGTGCTCAAGCTATACAAACAAAGCTAGATTCGGCAGGCCTGGATCTAGTCTATGCTACAGCAAACAAGGTGTACCAATTTAGTAAGAAACAGTACAAATATGCAGGCACTATAAACCTTTAACCAGAAATTCCCAGCTCAGAATGGCAGAGTCCAGCCTCTCCTCCCACAAGAGTGCAGACCACGAACCCTCTTAATGTAACATAACTGGCCTGAAGCCCAAGTGCTTAAACTTTTAGTTATGTACTCACCATAACTTCAGATGTTTGGGATCCATCTCGCCTACATTCTGAATGATGGGTTCGGAGCCGATCCCTCGGCTCGACTGCACGCTTATGCCAAAGTGCGAAGTCTCGTATTGGCTGAGCTTACTATATCCCAGGATGCACCACTACCAGCCCCCAGATCTAGTTTGTCCGCATACATGCACACACGCATACCCTGCTTATATAACATCGTCAGATGAAACAAGATAAAAACAGTTGAACTCAAAACCGTTCAATCTCTTCTGATCTGCAAGGCAGGGGAAGGAGGGTGGGTATCAGGAATGTAGGCGAGATGGATCCCAAACATCTGAAGTTATGGTGAGTACATAACTAAAAGATGTTATGTGATCCTATCTCGCCTAGATTCTGAATGATGGGACAGCGCCCCTAGCACCCGAATCCTGGGTGGCTCACTGGAAAACACTCCTGAGTACCGTGGAACCAAATGATGCTCGTCCTTTAGATGCCACATCCAATTTGTAGTGGGAAATGAAAGTGTGGGTTGGACCAAGTAGCCATAGCACAAATTTCGAAATAGCGAGCTTGGAATGAAAGGCTATAGAAGTAGCCATAGCTCTGGTAGAATGAGCTTTGATAGATGATGTAAGATGTTTATTCAAGAAGAATAGGCCTGAGTTATGCAATCTCTGATCCATTTTGAGATTGTAGCTTTGTGATGGTTTGGCCCAATTTATTATCTGAGAAGGACACAAACAACTGGTCTGACTTACGAAGTTGCTGAGTCCTGTCTAAATAGAAGCGTAATTGCCTGTGAACATCCAATTTATGGAGAGTGTATTCTGCTTCATTAGAGAATTTTGGAAAGAAAACTGGTAGTTCTAGAGATTGTTGAAGACAGAAACTAGAGCAGACCTTTGGGACAAAGGATGGATTAGGCCTAAGTGATACTCTATCCTTGTGGAAAATCAAGTGCGGTGGTTTAATAGACAGGGCTTGAAGCTCTGAGACTCTTCTAGAAGTAATAGCCACTAAGAATGCCGTTTTCCAAGACAGATATTTTAATTCGCATGTAGCAGCCGGTTCAAAGGGGAGATGTTAATGCGCAAGTACCAAATCAAGATCCCACGGAGGTGCAGGATGAAAAACTGGTGGTCTTAACAGACTCGCACCTTTAATGAACGCTTTGCATAGTCTGTTGCTCATCAAAGGAGGATCCGTGGATTCATGGAATTTAGAGATAGCAGCTAGTTGAACTTTAATAGTTGAGACAGAAGATCCCTGATTAAACAGGGATGTTAAGAATTTCAAAACCTCTGGGACAGGAGCAGTGATAGGGTCTAAGCCCTTGAGTTGAGCCCAGATAGCAAACCTCTTCCACTTACTGAGGTACAATTTGTTAGTGGTGGGTTTGTGGGCGAAGATAAAATGTGAACTACTTCCGGGTCTAGTGTGTGACTTCTAACTAAGGTTGGAAGTGGAGGAGCCAAGCTGTCAATTTCAGAGATTGAAGGACTGATGCCAATGTCCCGACTGATGGATTAGCAAATCGGGATCAGGTCTAAGGTCCACGGATCGCCCACTGCATGCTTTTTCAGGTAAGGAAACCATATCTGGCGAGGCCAGTATGGGGCAATCAGAATCATTGAAGACCCTAGTTGAGAAGCTTTTGAATAACTTTGGGAAGGAATGGAATTGGAGGAAAGGCATAAAGTAGCCCTGTTGGCCAAGGTTGTGCTAGAGCATCCATGGCTGGTACTTCCTGATGTGGAATCAAGGAGAAGAACCTTCGGCACTTGGTGTTTTGTGGAGTTGCAAATAGGTCGCAGCACGGCGTCCCCCATCTCTTGAAAACCTGGGCTGCTACTGTGCGGTTTAGAGACCATTCGTGAGGAGAGAGAATTGTCCTGCTTAATTTGTCCGCCAATACATTTGACTTTCCCGGGATGTGGGTCGCTACCAAGAAGCGGTTGGTAGCTACAGCCCATTCCCACACTCTCATGGCCTCTCTGCAAAGGGGATATGATCTGGTCCCTCCTTGTTTGTTCAGATACCAAACCACCGACATGTTGTCTGTGTGGATGGCGATGATGCCCTGAGGAAGAAACTTGTGTAAGGCCTGTAGGGATAGAAGTACAGCCCTCATCTCCAACACGTTGATGTGGAGAGGAGCTTCTTCCGGAAGCCAAGAGCCCTGAACTAGCCTGCCCAGACAATGCCCCCCCCACCCTATCTGGGAGGCATCTGTCGTCAGGGTAACCACCGGAGGGGGGAGAACAAAGGGTTTTCCCTGATCCAAGTTGGATGTCTGAAGCCACCAGCGAAGGTCCCTTTTGCATATGTCCGTAATCATGATGTGATGATTGAGGGCAAGATCCTGAAAGGACCATTGAGTTGACAAGAGCCACTGAAGAATCCTCATGTGTAATCTTGCTAGAGGAACTAAAAGAACCGTGGCAGACATTGAGCCTAAGACCTGTAGGACCATCCTGGCTGGGGCTTTGGATCTCGAGATCAGAGCTTGAACTTGGCCCTGTAAAGTTCGGATCCTTTCGGCAGGAAGAAAGACGCCAAGATCAATCTTGAGTCTATCTCTGCTCCTATAAACTTTATGCTGAGAGGGCAGCAAGACAGACTTTGACCAATTGAATGTAATCCCTAGGATAACACCCAGAGAGATGGTGGCTTGAGGTTGTCCATTAGTAGATGCCTGGTGGTGGCAGTCAGGAGCCAGTCGTCGAGATAGGGAAACACTTGGAATCCAAGACTTCTCAGGTGAGCCGTCACTACTGCCAAACACTTGGTGAACACCCTGGGGGCTGTGGTGAGACCAAAGGGCAGAGCACAAAATTGGTAATGACTGACTCCCAGGCTGAAGCGCAGATACCTTCTGGACGCCTGATGTATCGGAATGTGATAATAGGCGTCCTTGAGGTCTATGGAGCACATCCAAACATCCTTCTCCAACAACGGGAGAATGGATTGTAACGTGACCATTCGAATCTGGATTTCGTGACGGATTGGTTCAGTCTGCTGAGATCCAATATTGGCCTCAGGTCCCCTGTCTTTTTTGGCACTAAAAAGAACCTGGAGTAATTTCCTGATCCAATCTGGTCTGTGGGGACCGTTGGATGACTCCTTTCTAGCAGCTTTAAAGCTTCTGCGGCTGCTATTTCCCTTGACTGGGTGGTGGGTCCGGGATTCTCTTGGACGGAGGGTGAGTCTTTGAATGGGATGGTGTAACCTCCGGCAATGATCCGGCACCCATCTGTCCTGAGTGATTGACTCCCAGGCTTTTAGGTGCTTGGCAAACGACACCCGACTGGCTCGAGCAGCACAGCCGGGCAATCCCTCATGTCGTGTGGGAGGCTGAAGAGCCACCAAAAGGACTCGCGGTCTCCAGAATTGCGGGCCCTCTGCCTCTGGGATGGCGTCTCCCTGAAAATTTCCCGCCCTCTGCCTCTGGACGGGAATCTTCCTGCTGTTGGGAGAAAAACTTGCGAGATTTTCGAACCACATTTTCCCCCTCCTTTGGCCTTGGGGTAAGGCCGAAAGGAGTGGAATAACGGCCCCTACGGCAGATAACGTTTTCCCTCTTGCTCACAGCGGGTAAGGGTGTCTTTCACCTTGGGTCCAAACAATGAGGACCCATCAAAGGGAGCCGCGTAAGGAAGACTTGAAGGCCTCCAAACTGACACAAGCGGAGCCAGGCTTGTCTCACGAGCCACGCCTGTGCCTGCGCTTACCGCCCCTTCGGCCGCATAGGAAATGAGCCTCATGGACGAGTTAGAAATTGACGTAAGGATAGCCAACTGAGAGCTAACCACTGGGCTAGCTGCTCAGGTAGAGTTACCGAGAGGAATCTGACAACTCCTTGACCAGATCCCTCTGAAGCCTGGTAAAATGTGCCAAGTAATTCAGAGACCTTAAGGTAAAGGCCGCTGAAGTCAGGGTGCGCTTCCGCACCTATCCATACTCCTAGACTCCTTATTAGGAGGATGGATAGACGAAGCCTCTGCCACGTCCTGTTGTGTAGCAGATGCCACCACCATGGCATCTACAGCCACGCCTTTAGTAAGGAACTCCTTCTCGGGGAGCAGATAAAAATTTATTTGGACGAAGGGACTGGTTCCACGGTATCTGGATGTTCCCCTTCGACAAACTAAATCCAGAAGCTCGTCGAAGGGCGGAGACACCCAGGAGGCGGAGGGCTGAGCCCCAAAGGCCTTGAGGAGCACTGATTCATCAGCAGAGGGGGGTTTGGATATCCAGCCGCCTCGTTGTTTGAGGATCTCTAAGATGTCTGCAAATGAGACATCATCCGAGGACGACTTCGGGGACCCCTCCGCATCATCCATATCAGTGTCCGATGTAATAGACTCGGGGGAGTCCACGTGCTTCCTCTTGCACGATCTCTTCCTTGGGGTTCCTCTGAAGACAACTCGAAGAACCCTCAGGAGGGGAACCCCACTGGGGGTAACCTCAGGCCTCGGGCTCCGCTGGTTACGGACAGGGAACTGCCAAAGACCCAGTCTCCACGCCCAGGGAAGGTGCTGGTAAAACCGGAGAGATGGCCGAAGAGGACTTGGCCAAGGCACTCCTCATGGCCCTGAAAGCCGGACCCCCAGAATCCTGGGAGTGTCCGGTCTCCGGAGCCATGATAGTCGACGGAAGTCCCGCAGCCGAAGCACCGAGAGGGAGGCTCGGAACCGAAAGCATAGGTCCCAAACATCACCCTCGGTCCAGCTGAAGAAGTCCAGCGTAAACTGGACCCGAGGCGGGTTGGAGTAAGGGTCGGAGCCGACCCTGAGATCTCCACCGGCTCCAACAGCACCTGCTCACGGAGCGAAGCAGTCGGAGGAGGAATGGCAATGGGTGGGCCATGGTCATCGGCTCAAGCCAACTGGGTCGGAACCAACAAATTTTTGGAAGACTGGGGACTGGAACAGTCTTTGGAGCACCCTGTCTATATCAGAATCCGACATCCTCGAAGACCGAGAGGAAACAGAACGGGTTTGAGAAGGCCTCTCCATCGCCCCAAGGGACTAGGGGACCGGCTCCGAGGCTTACTCGATGAGAATCGGCGCCGAGGGAATACTCACACCAGATTCCATCGGTGCCGGTAGACTTCGGCGCCGAGGAGGAAGTGTCTGAGCTGGCGACCTTGTCGGCTCCGAGAGCAGTGGAGCCGACGAAGGTGACCCGCCTCGATGCCACAGCCATCGGCTCAAGCCAGAGGAGTCGATACTGGTGGCATCGAGGCAGACTGTTCGACCTCGGCTCCGAAGTCTTTGGAGCCGAAGGAGAGGCCTGCCTAGGTCTCTTGGCAGTCGGATCCCACGGACTGGTCGGAACCAAGCCCTTTTCTTTGGCAGGAGCGGAGAGGATGCCAAGGCTTCTTCAAAAGAGGGTTTAATTAACCCCTTAAGAATCAATTTATTTTTCCTCTCCTGGAGGACCCTTGAGGAAAAAGCGTGGCATACGCTGCATGACTCCTGCAAGTGCTTTGCCCCTAGACAATATACACATAGCAAATGATCGTCAGTAATAGACATCTTAAAACCACATTTAACATTTTTTAAAGCCCGAAGGCCTAGGGGTTTGAGACATGATGTTCAACAATTCTTTGACAGGAATTCACACAACTATAGATTTGCTTGTGATAAATCTAAACTTATAGATAAGTTTAACACAAACACTAGCTGTAAATAACAGGGAACTCTCAACTACTGTAGACTAGAGACCCTGAAAGGTTTTCAAAGGTTGACTGTGGGAAGGCCCTGGATGTAAGGGGGGGCCGAAAACAAACTCAACTCAATCTCACACAACAATCTTCACAATCCACACGTACACAAAGAAGCGATAGCCGTTAAAACAGCTTTTGTGACCAAAAAACAGCAAAAAACTGACAGAAAAGTAGTTAATAAAGCTACTCAGCCCAGCCAGCTCGAGACCACGTCTTCGCAGGGAAGCGGCAAACGAGATCTGGCGGACTGGTAGTGGTGCATCCTGGGATATAGTAAGCTCAGCCAATAAGAGACTTCGCTCTTTGGCATAAGCGTGCCGAGTCGGAGCCGAGGGATCGGCTCCGAACCCATCATTCAGAATGTAGGCGAGATAGGATCACATAACATCCAGAATTAATACACTTTTAGAATAACAAACACTGAGCCCTCAATCAGCAGTTCCCAACTTAGAAGGATGTAAGCTACCTGTCCTGCCACTACAGTGCAGAGCACAAACCTTCTTAATGTAAAACAACTGGTCTGAAGCCCAAGTGCTTAAACTAAAAGGCTTAGAATGAGTTACACCAAGCAGTAATAAATACAATTGAGTACTTTTAAGATGACACAAAAGCAAAATAAAGTAGGAAGAAACACAAATACAGTAAAAGCAGATACATTTTTTTTTTTTTGAGTGAGCAAATGAGATGGGCCCAGGAGGAGTATCCAAGTGCAAATTTACAAGAGGGGCAGGCAGTTTCAAAGCCACCAAGATTAACACCAAGACAAAAACAGGGAGAGTGGGTGGGGAGCTACTGAAAAAACAGTCAACTTCTAGCTAGATATTGCTCAATGCAACACAAACAAATTACTTTAAAAAGTGCAGATAAAAGTTACTTAGCTACACTTATGTGTTCAATTGATATCATGCATGTCTTAACCGGCCAAAGCTCACAGTTTAAGTATACATTTTGTAATAATGTATTGCATGTTTTAATAACAACGGTTAAACATCTAAAAGACAAGATTGAGTCTCAGCAGTGTATTTACAAAGAATTGTAGCACCTATTGTGAGATGTTATGCATCTAAAGTTTATGCTGATACTCACAGTAGTACAGAACTGTATATTATTACACGAAAAAAAGGGGCCCTTTTTAAAAAGCAAAAACTAAAAAAACAAGAAAAAGTTTGGGGGGGGGTTAATTAAAAGGGCTACCTCCCCAAAGGGCCCTCAGCCGGGGGCCTCGAAAAAAAACCCCCCCGCAAAAAAAAAGGGAAAAGGGGTTTTTCCCCCAAACGAAAAAATTTTTTGGGGAATTTTTGGTTTTGTTTTTTTTTTTTTTTTTTTTTTTTTTTTTTTTTTTTTTTTTTTTTTTTTTTTTTTTTTTTTTTTTTTTTTTTTTTTTTTTTTTTTTTTTTTTTTTTTTTTTTTTTTTTTTTTTTTTTTTTTTTTTTTTTTAAAAAAAAAAAAAAAAAAAAAAAAAAAAAAAAAAAAAAAAAAAAAAAAAAAAAAAAAAAAAAAAAAAAAAAAAAAAAAAAAAAAAAAAAAAAAAAAAAAAAAAAAAAAAAAAAAAAAAAAAAAAAAAAAAAAAAAAAAAAAAAAAAAAAAAAAAAAAAAAAAAAAAAAAAAAAAAAAAAAAGTTTTCTTTTCTGGGAATTTTTTGCTCACATAAGAAGGCTCGCTTTTTTTTTTTTAAATTTTTTCCCAGTCTCACCCAAATTTTTAAAATTTTTAGCGGGATAGGTTTTCCAAAATTTTAGTTAAATTTTTCCGAAAAAAAAGAGTAAATCACTTTTAACTGAGGATTTTTAAACTTGCACTCAACACAAATCTATAAAAAGGTTCCTGCACTGTTTGATGAGCCTAATAAATGTATTTTAATGCTTTCAAAGCCAAAACAGAAGAACAACAAAAGCAATACTTTTTTTACTGAACCCGAACTTCAATACAGAGGAAAATTTTTTAAGGCCCCAAGGGTACAAAAGGTTTGTTGAAAAAAAAAATGGATGGGGAAAGGGAACAAAAAAATTTTTTTTAAAAATCAATAATCTTAGCCCTTTGTGAATAAACCTTCCCCAAATAAATAATTTTTTATAAGTTTCTTATACAAGATTACATCTAAAGAAAGAAAGTTAAGCATGTTTACATGAACATGGAAAAATGTAGGGAAATAAATATTTGTTTCTCCAGAAATCAAACAATATTTTAAAAACCTCTAAATTTATTACTGAACTGAATCTTGCCAACATGTCGAATTAGTACATGAACAAATGCTAAGTAGTATACTGAAGTGTTTTGCTTAAACTTTTTTCTTCATTTTTTTATTTTTTTTAAAAACTGCAGGAAGATTAATTTATTAGAAAATTACAATTTAATGATGTCCTTTTTTTTGCCAGCCTACTGAAGAATTTTAAATAATTCTATGTATTGAAAATTTTTTAAAGTAAAAAGGCTTTTAAAATGAAAAAAAATGTTTAAATGGAACTTCGTAAAAGTTCACTCTTTGAAAAGCTAATAAGTAAAATTGTATCCCATTCCAAGACAGGACAAGATTCTAGGAAAGACATTTCTTCATTGTTTTAATCAGATTTAAATTTTTAATTTTAAAAAATCTTTATTGTGGTGAGGTGCAATTAAAAAGAAATTAAATTTGAGTTTCTTTTGCCTGGGAAACCAAAATTTAAAATTATGTAATGTGAATGGTATGTTTATCAATTTAAGGGACAAAAGAAAGGAAATCTTGCATTTTCTTCAAAGTAACTCCGCACTTTAACTCTGTCTTTTTAAAATAGGATCTTGTTTTTATGTTTTCTTAAGAAATAGAAAATGTAATTTGCTGCTGTTTTTATTTATTCAAACATTTACAGTATTATTTAACTTTTTGTGATTTCAAATTTGACTGCCTGGTTATTTTAAATATTTTTAAATTTAAATGTGGCTGTTTTTGTAAGAAATTTGTTAAGTGATTCATGTAAAAGTTACTGTAAAAGTTATCAAAAACCCTTTGGGTTTTCATCAACTTCTAAGGAAATTATTGAAGTAATAATTTGGAATTTTGGGTTATTATGCTAAATTGGGTTGGGGCATTTACAAAAGTGAAAGGGCTAGCTGGGAACCGGAGTTTCAGGGATTGTGTAATAACTCAATTTAAAAAAAGGGGTTTGTTGTTTGTGTGTTGTTTGTTGTTTGTGGTTTGTTGTGTTTCTTGAAAAGATGGTTTTGGCGGGTCTATTTTGACTTCCACGGGTTATTCTTTAAGCTTCCGTGGGGATCTTAGGGGGGACTGGGAAAAAAAAACCCCTCAAATGTGGTTTTGTTTTTTAAAGGGAAATTTATTTTCTAGGTGCATTTTTTTATTTAATGTACGTCAGGTTAAATTTAGGCCCATTACTGGGTAATAAAGGGCCATATAATTGGTTGGAAGGCTTTAGTGGAATAAATTGTGCTTGGTACATATACTGGGGTGGGCTCTAAATCAGCCAGCAGTGGTATTAAATTCAATAAATTGTTTTTTTTTTTGTTGTTGTTGTGGGGGGGTGTCACGGAGGGAAGCTGACGGGACCATTGGCTAAATTGCCCAAAAAGGGTGGTCGGGAAAGCTGTTGGCAGTGGAGTTTTGGTCAGGAAAGAAAACAGCTCAAAGCCCATCCTGGCCTGGAATGTACAACATCAAGAATGGGAGCTAAACCTTTCTGAGAGGCTTAAAATCCACGGGCAAAGAATTGGGTTTGGGGCCCATGTTTAAAATGGAAGTGAATCCCTACGGGTGAAGAAGGTGTTGCCTAAAGCTGAGGAACAAAGGGGCAGATCAAAAATGTATCTTTCCCAGAGTCAGGAGGAATGGGGGAAGGAACCCCAAAAGCACAAAAGGTAAATAAATTTTTTATTTAAGGGGAATAATTTTGATAGCCAAAATTTTTTAGGGAGAAACAGATGATGTTGCCCAAACTCAGGAGGCCTCCCCCTTTTCCAGATAAATCTTCTGGGCTAAAATTGTGAATTTTTTGATTAACGCGAAGAACTGTCTGTTAGAATTTTTTTGCAAACCTGAAATTTAAGGAAAAGGAGCAAGCGAAGGAGATGTGTTGAATATGGTTGAACTGAGCATTTATTTTCATAGGGGTATGGATGTTTCATATTTTGGGGTTTGGGCAGATTTTGGTAGGCAGGCCCACCTTTCCTGAAATGAACTGGTTGCTAAACTGATTGTGAATTGGGAAAAGGGAGACCTTCCTGAAATACAACCTAAGGAAAGAGACCCAGATGTTGGAAAGGGTGGAGGAACCCATGGTGGGAGAGCCCCCCCCAACAGAATTGCCAGCTGTAAAAAGGAAGCTACCCATTGGGGCTTTGAGGATCTGTTGGAAAAATTCACTGTATTAAGAACAATCAAATGGAACCCCCACCAGAAAAGCCTTTAAAGGACCGGGGGTTTGACAAATTCAGCAGACGGGTGAAAGGAATGCAGATGGGATTCCGGGGAATACGGGCACAGAAGACAACCCCTAAAAATGTTTCCAAGGGGCCCGAAAACAGTGCTAGATAGAATTTTTTTTAAAATAATTCTATGTTATTGTAAACTTATGTTAATGTAATCCACAAGTTGTTAAAAATTAAAAAGGGTGCTAAAGTTAACTTCAAAATGTCCACAGGCCCGGGAAGAAACAAAAAAGCATTGTATGACTGTTTGATCTCAGAGCTCGGAGACAAAATGTCTAGGCTAAGACATTCCTCCTATTGTTTTGAGACCAGAGTTAAATGCTAGATTTTACATAAATAATGTCTTTTATTGCTGTGATGTAATGTGAAGCAGCACTGAGTTGGCAATTTAAGGACAGAAAAAAAGGACAGCATTTTGCATTTGTCTTCAGAACTGACCACTCACCAACATTTCCTTTGCTCTGTCTGTATGTGAGTAGGATCTTAGACTTTAGTATTTCTCTTAAGAAATAGATAGAAAATAGTAAGTTTAAACTAGCTGTTTTCTATATTTATGTCAGACTATTCTGCAGTATTACTTTAAGTATGTTCCTGTAATTTCTGTACTCTTGACTAGCACTGTGTTAAATTGAGATGATTTGTCTTCTGTTTTTATTTTTTTAAAAAAAAACCTTTCAACGGGGGTTTTTGGCAGTTTTGTTAGACTACATTGCATAAAGTGAAAAAAGCCACCCCAAATAAGCCTTGCTCTTTGTCACACTTACTAATCAGATAATAATATTGCACAGTAATAATTGGACACCCTTTGGTAAGGGCCTTATTAGTATCTGATATTAGTGGTTTGTGACAGCTGGTACTACCTTATAGGCTGGCAGGAAGGGGCATAACTGGAGAACCTGTGCCAGCTTTCCCCAGGAGCATCTGTGTGTTTGTATATAACTCATACCCTAAAGTGTGTGTGTGTGTGTGTGTGTGTGTGTGTGTGTGTGTGTGTGTGTGTGTGTGTGTTTTTTGGGAAAGGGGGCACTGTGGACCAATGCTGGAGGTTTTGGCTTGACCACTAGGCTGAGATCTGTCCCCAACACCCCAGGGGGGAGTTTTACTGGGATCTGTAGAGAATTGAGAACCACCCCCGAGTGATCTCTTTGTTAAGGAAATTGCACTTTTGGGTTGTATTTGATCCTTCCCAAGCAAAACCCCCTAGGGGAAAATTCCCTTGATTACCGGGAGGGGCATCCCCTTGCCTTTCCGGGGTTGGAGCAACCAAAAGGTGAAAAAGGCACTTTTGAATCCATGTTGTCTGATTTTCATCGGGTTTCCCAAGGGTTGTGAGATCTGATTTCCCAACCCCCCTTATTCTGTTCTCAGTTCCAGGGCTTTGACTCCTCCACTACCCATAATTCTCACTACTCCACCTCATTACCTCAGATTGAGTTTGCCCTAATCAGATAATATGCATATCCTGTTCAAGATTAAATTTAGAATACATGAAAAATTTGTTGGATTGTGAAGACAGGGGTTTTCTCACAGACAGGATGCCCCTACACACAGACCAAAGGGCCATTTGAAGGGGGGGGAGGAGGGATGGCAACATGGGATCATTTGGTAAGTACTAATTTGCTATAAATGACATTTTTTGGATAGGAACGATTTTGGGGAAACAAGAAGGGGTTTTTGGTGGGGGAACCAAAGAAAAACATGAGGGTGTTTGTGAGACAGCAATTAATGGAAAGGTTTTAGCACAAGTTTAAAAGGGGGGAAAAAAGCTGTTAATTGGATCATCTTTTATGGAAAATTGGTTTAGTTGAAAAACCCTTTTTTAAAAAAGGAAAAGCGTCAAAAATCTAAAAAATTTAGAATTTTTTTAAATTTTTTGAAAAAAAAAAATTTAGATTTTGAATGGTTTCCACAGGTAGAATCTTTTTGGGGAACCGAAAACATTAGTTTGAAAATTTTTAAAAAAAACGAAATTTTTGGCTGGTTTAAAACACCAATTCCCCGGGAATTTTATAAAACGTGGAAGTTTTGGAAAACAACTTTAAATATTTTCTGGTAACCAAAAAATTTTTAAAGAGAAATTTCTCAAAATTTGGATCAAAGGGGGGGGTTATTTAAATTTGCTTATGTAATGTAGGGGGGGGGTGGGAAAAAGTAGTTAAAAAAGCCCCAAAAAAGGTTTTTGGGTTTAAAAAATAAATTTCTTTGTATTGAAAAAATACATATTTGATTTTTATGAATGTTGAGCACTGGGGAAAAGTAGACAAAAGCTCCTGGAAGGGTAGGGGGGAAAAATATTGTTCTTTTTTGCCCCAAAAGGAAAAAATTTATTTATAGGTGGATTTTTTTTAAAGGACTTTTTGAGAATATTGGGGAAACCAAGGAGAACCCCCCTTGGAAGAAGAATGGGGGCAATGGTTATCTTCATGGATTTTTAAGGGGGCAGGTATTTTAAAAACCCGGGAAAAAGAAAATCCTGGGAATAAAGAGAAACCAAAAAAAAATTAATGTTGGGGCAAAAGGGGCAAAGGGTATTCTGGTCTTTCCTTCTTGTTTTTGTTAAATTTTTTTTTGGGGAATAGAAAGGAAAAATTTGGAACCTTGCTTCCTAGGGATAAAAATCTGATTTTTGTTTACAAAAATTGCAGGGTTGGCCCCCGAATGCAATTTTAAAGAGACTAGGGACCCTCATGAGGAAAATATTCTGCCAATTTGGGGGTTTAGTCCCCGAATTTCCTGAATCAAAATAAAGAAATTTCCCCTTGCCAAAATTCCCGGCCCAAAAAGGGATAGGACCCTCCCCCTTTTATTACCCGATCTGAAGTTTTGATGTCAAAAAACCCCAAAAAAAAAAATGAAAGCCTCTGGGGAACATTCCCCTTTAAAATATTTAGGGTTCCTTGGGGGGAAATACCATGGGGTTTTTGAAAAGAACCCCGAAGGTGTGCCCTGGATACACCAATGGATCCAGGTGTTCCTTTGTCCTAAAAAGTTTTTCCCCAAAAATTTTTTGTTCAGTTTAATAAGTTTTTTTTTTGAAAAATCAAGTTTTGACCCTTTTTCCCTAGAGTTTTTAACACCTGGAAAAATTTTCTACTGGGTAATTAAATTTTTTTCCTTAAACCTAAGAGGTGGAAATTAGCCCACTAAAGAATGGGGAGGAAAAAAGGGTTGAAGCTTAACCCAAAGGGAAAAAGGTTGAAAAAATTTAATCCAGGGCATCCAATAAATTTTTCGGAGAGGCCATGGATTTATTGGGTTAAAAGTTCTTTAAGGCATTTTTGGGCCCTTTTGGAAAAAAAATATCCCTACAGGTGAAAACCCCCGCCAAATTTATATCTTTTACCCTTTTTTTTGGGCAGGGGGGTTGAATTGAAAATTTCCCCCCGAAAAGGGGGAAGGAATGTTTTTAAATTTTAGAATATGTTCAAATCTATGGGGTCCAGCCCTTTCAGAAAGGCTGGACTGTTGTGATGCGGAATTTTGCGCTTATTGGTAAGATAAATTTGGGGTTTGTTTTCAGGTTTTCCCTTTTGAGATCATTTACTTATTGGGACCAGGGATACTTTTTCTACGCTTTGAAAATTTTTAAACCCATTTGGCTTGGGGCCCTTTTTTTTTTGGAGGGAAAATGGATTACCTCAGGAAATTATTTTGCCCCTAACTTTTTACCATTTATGGACAAAAAGCCCCCCGTTTAGTCTAAGTATGCCCAATCCAAGGGGCTAAATCAGGTTGGGTGCAAAAATGGGATGTGGCGCTCTCCCTTTCCCAGGAAGGCCCGTTACACCCCATTTGTCACAAGGGGTCTAACAGGTCTGTAAATCCACGCGTTTTCAAACATTTTTCCAGCCCTTGTTTTTAAAAAGGTTTTCTGGGAAGTGGAAAAGGATTCACATCAGGAAGGTTACCCCCTTTTTCTCCCGGGCGTTCCTTTTTTTGGCCTAAAATAACCAAAAAAGTGACTTGTAAAAACTTAAACTTCTGAAAAAAACCAAAAATCCGGGGGTTTGATGGATCATCCGTGTCTTCCATGAAGTGGCAAAACATAAAGGTCATTTGGGGTAAATGGGGGGAAAGGGGGCCAGGCTTGGAACACCACGGAGTTTTCCCCGACAACTTCGTCCTTTCAGGTCTCTGAATATGTCTGGGCTAAGTTTCAAAAATTTTAAGTGGGTCATGAAACTAAAATTTCCCCAATGGTCCCGCCCAACTCCTTTTAGGGGGGAAAACCATAATTTTTTCAAATTTTTTAATTTAAAACCTCCCTCCACCTTTGGGCCTTTGTTTTAACATTTCTTTTGTTTGGCCCCAAAATTTTGGGGTTTTTAAAGGATTTCCCCAAAAATTTAGGGCTTTCCCTGTGGTTGAGCCAAAATCAAGAATGGGAAAGGGTTATCCCAGGACTGGGGCAGCCAAAGGCTTTTTAAAAGCTCATTTGGGGGTTTAACCATCCCCCCTGGTTCACCAAAAATCTCCAAATGAGCTTTAGGGGAATGGATTTTCCCCAGAAATTTGTGTCTTCGTCCTAAAGAGTCAAATCCTGTTGCCCCCCTTTTTTTTAACCAACCCCCAAAGATGGCCCAAAGTGCATGTCCTTTGAAATTGGTACAAGCCTTGCTGAAAGGCATAAAAACCAATTCCCGTGGGGGTTTATGGCCCCTTGGATGTTTAAGACACTAGGTCTCAAAATCCGGGGGTTTTGAGCCTCCCGAAAAATCAGTATGGGCTTGCCGAAGTATTTGGGGTGAGAGGCCAATCCAAAGGGAATGATCCGACAATTTTGGGCAACCCATTCCCCCCTGGCTTCCTCCGTTTTAGTCTAGCTAAGGTTTGAAAAAGGGTTGAGAGTTTAAGGTTTCCGGCTCTGGCAAAGGTAAAAAGATCGACCCAAATAGTTTCCAAAATGAACCAGAATAAAAAGAAGAAAGGGGGTTTTGGCCCCTGATTTCAGTTCCCGTTTTACAAAAACCTTAGCTATTGATTCAAAAAATTTACACTTTGAATCTTAATTTAGGGTTCTTACCATTAGAAGGAACCCCTAAAAATTTCCCAAAAACCCCCAGGATTATAGTGGCCCCCTCTCTCATAAATATAAAATAATATATTTGGGAGATGTTTATTTAAATTTTAATAAAAAAATTATCTAAATTATATTTTTTTTTATTTTTTTTTTTTTTTATCCTTTATGCTTGGAGAAAGGGGTTTAAAAAATGAAAGGTATTCATCTTATGGGGGAAAATTCTTACAAATTCTTCCATAAAAGCCTTTAAATTAAAAAAAAATACATAGGGAAAAGGAGATGAAAAATAAAAAATAAGGTCTTTAGTTGTCCCTTTGGGCCTTTTTTGTTCACCAAATTGCTTCACTGATCAAAAAAAAAAAAATATTTTTTCCCCTCTAAATTTTTTAATTTTTAATTTTTTAAAAAATTTTAATAATATTTGTTTAAAAAATTAAATTTAAAAAAAAAAAATTTTTTAATTAAAAAAAATATTAAAAATAATATATAAAAAATTTAAAAAATTTTATTTTAAATCTTAAAACCCTTAAAACAAAAGAATTTTGAAAGGAAAACATAAATTTTTGGGAAAAACCTTAAAATTTTAAAAAATAATTCTAAAAAGTATTTTAACCCAATAATCTCTTTAAAACCTAAACCCCGGGGGGAAAAGAAGTTTGCTTACCAAAGCTCATGTTTGGTTTTCCCCTTTTTTGGGAGGGGTTGAGGACCCGGCCCCCCCACCAAAAGTGGAATTGGTTCCCGCCCGAGGCCCCATACCCCCAAAGCTGGGAGGTTATAAACCCTTTTGGGTAACCCCATTAAAAGTAACAGAATGTAAAAAAACCACCCCTTTAAAACGGGGAAAAAGGGGGCCTTCCCCCCAGGGAAAAGCTAAAAGATTCCCGAAAGGGTGGTAAAAGGAAGGGACTAAATTCCCCGGCTTTCCAGGCCAGGGAGAAGGAGGTGGGGAAGAAGAAGGCGAAGAAGACAACTAACATGGAGCGTTATGGTAAGAACATAACTTCTATATGTTAAGTTGTCTATCTCGCCTTCATTCTTGCTGGATGGGACCGTCCTAGCACCTTGTCCGGGTGGCCTAACGGAACAGACTCCTGAGAACAGAGGAACCTAAATTAGCTCTATGCCTAGAAGCTAAATCCAACTTATAATGGGAAATAAAAGTGTGAGGAGTAGCCCAAGTAGCAGCTGCACAAATGGTGTCAATAGGCAGTCTGTCTTGGAAGGCTAAAGAAGTAGCCAAAGCTCTGGTGGAATGGGCTTTAGGTTTATTAGGCAGTTTTGGTGTCTAATCTCATAAACAAGGGTAATCAGAGATGTTAGCCATCTGGATAATGATACCTTTGAAACTGGAAGTCCCTTTCTGCTTTCCATAGGAGACAAACAGCTGATCAGATTTTCTGAATTGTTTCGTCCTGTCCAAGTAGTACCTTAATTGACGATGAACATCCAGGCAGTGTAATTTTTGTTCAGACCTATTTGAATACTCTGGGAAAAGACAGGGAGGTCAATGCTTTGGTTTAGATTTGATGTTGAAACCACCTTAGGCAAAAGGACAGGTTAGTTCGTAAGGAAACTCTGTCCTTATGGAACAAAAGATAAGGAGAGCGACAACTGAGTGCTTGAAGTTCTGAAATTCTTCTAGCTGATGTGATAGCCACCAGAAAGAGAGTTTTCCATGATAATAATTTCAAGGAACATGAAGCTGCAGGTTCGAAAGGGGAAAGAATCAAAGAAGCAAGAACTAAATTTAGGGTCCCAAGGAGAAGGAGGATTTCTTATAGGAGGTCTGAGAAGAAAAACTCCTTTCAAAAAGGCTTTGCAAAGTTTGTGGGACATTAGGGCAGATTCAGAAATGCCCACATGAAAATTAGAAATAGCTGCCAATTGAACCTTAAGAGTAGATGGAGATGAACCTGCATGGAAGAGTTCAGCTAGAAAATCAAGGACTAGTTGGATGGAAGCGGTGAAAGGATCTATGTCCTTTCCTTGTGCCCAATAATGAGAAGCGTTTCCACTTACTCAAATAAATCTTTCAGTGGAAGATTTATGGGAAGCTATCAATATATCTCTAACCGAGTGAGATAATTGAGGAAGCCTGGCTACGGTTGGAACTGGAGGAACCAAGCAGTGAGGTTCAGAGAGGGAGGGAGCGATGAAACTGACCCGACTGGTGGATCAAAAGATCTGGAACTAGGTCCAGACTCCACAGTCGCTCAAGAGAAAACGATGTAGAAAGGGGAACCACACTTGTCGAGGCCAGTAAGGAGCAATGAGGATCAATGAGGCCTTCTGAGCGATAGCTTTCTGTATTACTTGAGAGATCAGAGGGAAAGGAGGAAATGCATACAGAAGTCCCGGGGCCAAACTTGGACTAGAGCGTCTCTGCTGGGTTGGCCTGAGTAAAGGGAATAGAGTGAAGTATTCTCTGCACTTGCTGTTTTGGGGAGTAGCAAAAGATCGCAGCAAGGCTGACCCCACTTGAGAAATATCTCTCACTACAGAGTCTTTCAGAGACCACTCGTGAGGCATGAGTATAGCTCTGCTCAACTTGTCCGCAATGTGATTGGACTTCCGGGATGTGCGTTGCTATCAGAAACGCTGAGAAGAAATCGCCCATTGCCACAGTCTGAGTGCTTCTCGACACAGGGGTATGATTTGGTTCCGCCTTGTTTGTTGATGTACCACACTACAGACATATTGTCTGTCTGGATTACAATCGTTCCCAAGGGAAGAGAGTCTTGAAGGGCTTGCAACGCTAAAAGCACTGCTCTCATCTCCAGAACATTTATGTGCAAGTGGCATTCGTTTGGTTGCCATGTGCCCTGGACTGTCCTGCCCTGAGAATGCCCCCACCCGATCAGGGAGGCATCCGTTGTCAGAGTAGCAACTTGGAGGAGGTGGAACAAATGGTCTTCCTGACAGGAGCTGGGGAAGACATCCACCACATGAGATGCTTTGCACGCTGCGTGATCATAATGGTGTGAGACATTGGAAGTTCCTGGTATGACCATTGAGAAAAAAGCATCCACTGAAGGATCCATGTGGTATCTGGCCAATGGGAGGAAAAGTATGGCCGCTGCCATGATTCCCAACACCTTTAGAACTAACCTGGCTTTGACTCTGTTGTTGTTGAGAAGAAGTGACACCAATTTGTGAATGTCTGATATCCTTTGGTTCGTTAGTGTTGCGGTGACATGTTTATAGTATCTAAATTTGCGCCTATGTAGGTAATAGTACGACAAGGCGACAAAACAGACTTTTCGCAATTTATTGAAATACCCAGTTTTTGACAAACGCGAAAAGTATAATCTCTGGCCATCAGAAGGAGATGCTTGGTGGGGGCTGTGAGAAGCCAGACGACAAAATATGGAAACACCTGGAATCCTTGTCGTCTCAGGTGAGAAGCTACCACTGCCATGCATTTGGTAAACACCCGGGGGCAGTGGTGAGACCAAAGGGCAGGGCCCTGAACTGAAAATGACTGGTTCCCAGCCTGAAGCGGAGGAATCTTCTGGGCGTCTGTTCATTTTATGTGATAGTACGCATCCGAAGGTCTATAGAGCACATCAGTTTCCTTTGCCCAAAAGGGGAAGAATGGATTGCAGCGTCACCATCCGAAATCTTGTTTTCTTGACTGATTTGTTCAAGACACTGAGATCCAAGATCGGTCTCCAGTCCCTATTTTCTTTGGAACTAAAAGAACCTTGAGTAGATTCCGATCCTTGTTGGTCTGCTGGCACTGACTGAATTGCTCTTTTTGCAAGCAGTTTTGAAATTTCAAAGCTGCTATATCCCTTGAGCGGTGGAACATCTGGAAGGGATTTTTGACTGATTTGGAAAAGCGAAGAAAGGGGATAGAATAGCCTTGAAATGATGGACTGTACCCATTTGTCTTGAGTCAGGGATAGCCAGGCTTCTGGGTACAGTGACAATCTTCCCGACTGCCTCGAAGATGGGCAGTCGGGCAACACTTCAGGGATGCTGAAAGGGCTTGTCAGGAAAAGGCTTCCCGATTGCCCTGGTTCTGGACCCCTGCCCCTAGGGCGGCGTCTACCATTGTTATTCCCACCTCTGCCTTTGGTAGGAAAGCGACTCTGTCGTCAGGCGAAGTCCCTTGATTGTTTACGGAACCACATCTTCCCACCCTTCTGGCCTTTGGGGTAAGGCCTAGAAGGAATCGAAAAACGGACTCCGACGGCAGAAAGGGTCTTGCCATCAGTCTCGCACCTAGTCAGGGTTTCTTTCACTTGAGGACCAAAGAGAGATGATCCATCAAAAGGGGAGTTCGTGAAAGGCGTCTTGAAAGGTTCCGCCAAAGTTGCATAGCCGCATCCAGGCATGCCTACGTGGCTACCCTGTCCCTATGACTCTGCTGGCTCCATCGGCCGCATAAGAGGAGGCATGGAGGAGTTGGATATGGAATTAAGGGTAGCCAGCTGCGTGTTCATTTCTCTTGGAAACCCGCAGCTGTAGGGGTCCTAACATTTCACTCGCTTCCTTGATCAAGTCCCTTTGAAGATGAGTGAAATGGCACAGGTAATTCAGCTTAACGCATGGTAAATGTCGCTGAGGAGAACATCCGCCTTCCGTGCCTATCCTAGGACCTAGATTCCTTGTTAGGTGGATGGACAGGCACTGAAGGAACAGCCAGTTACTTCATTGTGGCGGCAGCTACCACCATAGCATCCACAGAAACTCCTTTTGATAAAATTGCTTGTCTGATGGAGCTGTGATGAATTTGGAGGGTCTCCTGGGAGTGGGGTCCACTGAATCAGGAGCCGTCCATGCCTTCTTAGCAACCACCTGCATGAGGGGGTCGAAGGACACCCAGGAGGTGGAAGGACGAGAGCCAAACGCCTCAAGATACAGATTCGTCCTCCGAAGGGTTGAGGGCTGGCCAATTTCCCTCTGTTTCAGGATCTCCAGAATGTCTGCAAATGAGACATCTTCAGAAGGGGAACAGGGGAACCCTCAGAATCATCCAGATCTGTGTCTGGCGTGATAGACTCAGGTGAGTCAATGTGTTTCCTCTTGCACTTCCTCTTCCGAGGGCTCTTCTGCCAAATCAGGAGAGGCCTGGAAGAGGATGAAATCCCACAGGGGGTTCCTGAGGAGCTGGCTCTCTGCGGTCCGGGATGAGGGAGTGAGTCGACTTACCCTGAGGCAGCATAGAGGGAGGGGCGGACAGAGCCGACTGTGGGGTAGAGCCTGGCTCTAACACCTCCGCATGACCTCGAATGCACCCCTGTCAGGCAGAGCCAGAGGTCCCCGCTCCGAGAGCTAAGAACCCCCTCGGCACCGACAGTGATGGCTCCGAGGTGATGTCGAGCCGAACTCACCAGCGCCCGAAGCCCCGAGAGGAGAGGGTCGGACAAGGGTCCGATGCCACTCACCCCCTCGGAGCCGTGAGGGAAGTCCGGCGCCGAGATTCTTCCAAAGAAGAAAGCGGAGCCGGCGCGGGCCGAAGACAATTGTCTCGGCTCGAAGTAATCACAGTCTCGGTTCCGACGACCCGGCTCGAACTCAGAAGAGTCGAAGGAGGAAAGAGTTGATGGACGGGGCAGGCATCGACTGATGAGTCGGGCTCTGAAGCATCTGGGCTAGTGCCTCGGACTTAAGTAGTCGACTCACTACCCTCTGAAGGTCATGATCGGACAGCCTCGATGACCTAGAGGAATGAGACCTTTGGCTCCGTTCAGACAGCAGGGGAGAACCTGGAGCCGAATGAACGGAGCCAATAGATGGTGACCTTGATCTCTTTCTAGTTGTCGGCTCCGAAGATCTGGTCGGAGCCGACACGGTACTTCAATAACCTCGGCTCCAGCCGAGCCGAGGGAGCCACAGAAACTGTGGACTGAGACTTATCGGCTCCAGCCGGAGCCGATAAAGGCAAAGGTTGAACAACCTGAGGTCTCGGCTCAGAAGCCGGAGCCGAAGACCTCGATGCCTTAGAGGGCTTCCCTGTTGAGACAGACAGGGAATCCTCTGGCTTCAACAAGCCTCTCAGCATTAGCATTTTTTTTCTTTCCTGCAGGACCCTGGGGCTGAAGCCATGGCAAACAGCACAGGAGTCCTGCAGGTGCAAACCAGACAATAGACACAAGAAGTGTGAGCGTCTGTCAGAGACATTTTCTGACAGCCGCATCACACTTCTTGAATCAGACCTTTGCTTCTTTAGACATTGCCTAACTGACAGGTGTACACAAACACACACTCAAACACACCAGTTATACCCTGTCAGAAAATATAATAATTTTAGTAATGATACTAGAATTTAAGTACAATAAAATTATAGTAAAATTATAGTAAACTACACAAACACTCCTTAAGGAAAGAGATGCCCTAAGCCCCAAGGAGAGAACCAAAGCTTCTTTTAGAAAAAACGGGAAAAAATAGGGTCGGGATAAAGTTCTATGATCTACACTAATCTAAGAAGAATTTAACTTAAAAGGGGTAAAAAGAGTAACTTTTAGAAGAAAAAGCTAACACTCACCAGGAACCGGTAGAAGCAACCAACCTCGAAGCTGTAGCGGCAAACGAGATCTGAGGTAACTCTCGCCTAGCATTGTGGGATATAAGGGGAGCCTCGAGCCGGTGGAACCAACTCTCGAGCTTTTAGAGTGGCCGAGTCGGAGCCGAGGTCGGCTCCGAACCCATCCAGCAAGAATGAAGGCGAGATAGACAACTTAACATCTATAAATATAGATATCCACAACAAAAGGATACAGAAATGGCAAGCCCTCATAAACACGACCAAATTCCTCAAGTAGTAAATGAGATCTGGGCTACTGAGGTGGAGTAGAGGGAATTATGGAAAGCTTCAGAGTTGGTGCCGAGGTCAGATTTGATTGGATCCGACAACCCATAGTTGTAATAGATGAAATAGACAACATTGGATCAGAAATTTCTTATTCAAGTCAACAAATGTACAAGGACTTGAAATCTCTGTCTCTCTCTGATCTCAGGCATTGTCCCACTAGCAATCAATCATGCAGTTATAATCCCTCTACTTAAATTCACTTCTAATGGGATGAAGGATTATAGACTTATTTCATCCCTGTGCCCTATTACCAAAATACTTGAAAAACCTTTATGCAAGTGACTGATTAGTCACATTAACAGTTATGGCTTTCACAATGCCTTCAGTACCTTTACTGCTATGGTAATGGTTACTGATACTATTTATTGCAACCTCAATGAGGAACGTATTACCTTAGGTCTCTGTTGACAAGACCATGGCTTTTGAATCAGTCATTTTTGCTTTTGAAACAGTCATTTTCAACAAATTTAAAAGACTCAACTTTGGTGATAAATATAGTTCATCATGCTGACATACTTGTCACTGAGCTGTTGTGCTTAGTTAAGAAAATAGGTGGGGAGTGTGTAATGTGGGAAGTAAAGTTAGTGCTGGTGAAGGATAGGTTGGTGTGTGGGGGGACAGGCATGTATAATGGGGGAGAGGTAAAAAGGGGAAAGTTAA
The DNA here is from genome assembly GCF_019279795.1 of Protopterus annectens. Classification (NCBI taxonomy): domain Eukaryota; kingdom Metazoa; phylum Chordata; order Ceratodontiformes; family Protopteridae; genus Protopterus; species Protopterus annectens. The sequence goes on along the minus strand of NC_056749.1, from coordinate 331,390,636 downwards.
TATATGTGTTAGGCTAGGGGAGGTTCACTACATTTGAACTTGCTCTCCCAAACCATCCCAACATCTAGTAAGCTAAGTGAGTGTAAGGCGGAAGAAGGGCCATCTCATTTGACCTAGGAAGTAGGCCCTTCTATCCCATTCCTTTTTGTTCGTATTACATCCTTTGTGAGTCAAGTGAAAGATGTTATGCTCTTTAAGGAATTTTGAATGCAGTTAGTGAGCATTAGGACCCAGCTACTGCTTGAGTTGTGAGCAGTCTGTCTAGTTAGTTAAAATGTGACTGCAGGTTATGGTTATTCACAAAGTGAACATGGAAGTGAGCTTTCTACCACACTGCCAAAGTTGTGAATTTGTGTTGTTTATGGTTGCTATATTGACACGTTATTGGTGAAGAATAAAACTGATCACTAAGCAATTTTTAGTGTTAACTGTGTTTTGATGAGTATGATAGGGGTACCAGTGACAACACTATTTGCAGCTATCTAAAGGACATAGCCTTCCAAATCCATAGCAATGTTTCATCTTCTACTGCTATTAAACTACATATAGGTGTAACATAAAATGTGTGTGTTAAGTCATCTTATCCTATCTTATCTTAATCATAATCTTAATATTCTCTTTCCTTCATTAATGATCTCCCAGTATGATTAACAAATCTTAAAGTAGCAATGTATGCAGATTATATGCTGCTGCTGCAATCCAGTAATAGCTACCCTGACCTGCATATCAAACTAAAGAACAATTTCAATCAGTTATGCATCTGGTCCACTTCAAACAAAATACAGATTAGCCCTAAGAAAACCAATGGTCTTTGCCTCAGTAAAGAAATTATCACCTATGCCTTTTAATCTCTTAACAGATCTTAATGGGAACATAGTACCTAATGCCATTGAACAGAGATATCAAGACCTAATACTTGACCCTACCCATTCCTTTTCCAAACATACAGATGTCTTAATAAATTCCTTGCTCAATTAAAACCATGTCCCAAGATCAGTCACCTCTTTTCACTCACTGCTCACAGGGCCATTGCTAAAAATATTTTAATGCCAAAACTGGAATATCCTTCCTTTTCTTGTTATGCATTCAGCCCATAATACTCTCCGAATACAGACTGTTGAGATTAAAATTGCCACATTCATTGTATTATCAGGCCCCCAGATGCACCACTGCAATTTTCAAAAAAAAAAATCCATTTGGCTTTCAGTGCTTCACAGGGCAACATTTCTTCCAAGTACTCTCATGTATAAGGTTCTAAAACATGGTCATTGCCACACTTTTAATAGTGAAGCTACCTTTACAAGACAACCTTTATATACTCAGCAGTACACGGAATTTCTCTTTAGTATGCCCTCTATTTAAAACTGCTGTAGGTGAGAAACCCTACTCTAGACTGGGACCTGATACCTGGAACCACCTGCCTACTGACATCAAAAATCTAGAAATCTTTAAAAGCTTCAAAGATACACTTAAAGAGCATCTCTTTACTGAATCTACCTGCAACTGCTACCGTGGCAAGGCTTAGACAACTCACCATCCCATATCATGAACAACAGAACACATTTAAGAAACTTTTCAATGCCTCGTAGTAAGGTATCTTATAAGCATATATTTCACATGTATGTCAGAGTTTTTGCATTATATGTATGATTAAATGTTATTACTGTATTTTAGGAATTTCCTACATGTCTAGCTAGCTAGATAGATAGATAGAGATATATATCATTACACACACACACACACACACACACACACACACACACACACACACACACACACATATACATCTACATATGGGTTACTTTCTATATCCTGAAAACCCAAAATCATGAAAACGATAATCCCGAGACAAGAATAGTGAAAACAGGAAAGATCGAACTGCCAAAGTTTAACCAGGGCAAGTAAACACTCGCCCAAAACAACACGAACACTCACTGCACCATCTAAAAACCACCTAGGTGGGAGGCTACGCCCCCACTCTAACTATATATACCAACTCTGGGACTGCACTGCAGTGGAAAAAGGGCATAATTCCCCATGTTGGGCAAGTGTTTACTTGCCCAGGTTAAATTTTGATGGTTCGGTGTTTCCTGTTTTTGCAATCCTCGTCTCGGGATTGTCATCTTCTTGATTTTGGGATTTCAGGATATAGAAGGGGATCCATACATACATGTATACATAATTAGACAGATGTTTTTTTCTCTCAATGCACTCCGACTGGATTTTTTTTAATCTGAGTTAATCTGCACTAAATTTTACATTATGATCTCAATTTTGCTGTGTACTCATTCTTTATATAACATTTTTTTTATTAGAAAGACCATGAAGCACTGATGCATTTTCTGCTCTTAGAGCACATGTAGTGACTGAAATGGTTCATTAGACCAGTCTAGTCACCCAGTGAATGAACTGTAAATAAATAAAATACGTACATAATTTCTATTTGTTATCAATTTTTGAAATTTGGGATAGGTAGATGACTGCTACTTACAATAGCAATTAGCCTGTAACATACTGAGGGCTAGCCATCTAGAGGTGTAAACCTTAGCTCTAGATGATTGCCACTGTTAAAGTGAAACCCCGACCCCATGTGCAAAAATGGGAAAAGGGGTAAGGATGAAAGGATGGATACTGATACACTAATACATTGCTAAAAGCTTAGGCAGGTATGGTATTGCTTCTACAGTGGAATGATGTACATACTGATGTTTACACAGCAAATGAGGTTTTATCAAAATCAAAAATATAAAAGAGAAGATAGTTCTATACTTGCAGCATTGAAGTATGTTCCAAAAATATCTTACAGGTTCACAATGAGAAGAAACACACAGATATCAGAGATCTGCTCAGTGGTGTAAAGAGCACAGATATGCTTGAAACTTATTTGTCATGATAACCACCCCCCCCCCCGTGATTATTTAATTTGTGCATGAGACTTGTATCTGTTTTCATGCCAGAACTTTGAACATTTTTTTTAAATAATAAAATACTGTGCTTACAATAAGGATATTCTGGCTGAATATTCTGATGTACAATATGGAACAGATGCAACCACACCTATTATTTCTGTATTTAATTTTTTAATTCATTATCATCATCATCATTATCATTATTATGTTTATTTATTTATGATATATGTTACCAAGAAAAGTGAGGCTGAATAAATAGACATGCCCATACTCTTTGTGGAGATCAGAACAGTGGCAAAAGTCACAGGTCTCCACTGATAAATGACTATTTAAATAATATAGAGGATTATGAGCAGTTAGCCAGTGCTAACCACACTATTATGTATTCAAGAAATGGAAGCCAAGAAATTCATCCTGGGAGCAAAGTTTGACAGGTGAGTCTTAGTATCCATGTAGAGAACACATAATAGGCCCTTGGGCCGATAGCCTAGTACCTACCTATGAACCTACCTATAATATTAGGTTAGCATTGGCAGACCGCTCATAATTCTTTGTAGGGCATTGAGCTTTATCAGCTCCATGTACTACAATTTACATAAATATAAAAAAAGAAAATTAAGTTTTTTATTGGTTTCAAAGTCATAAAACACATTGCCAGTGCTTTCAGAAAGGTAGTGTTAACACAATCCCTTATGTTTACACTCACCTTCCATGGCTTTCAACTGTCCAAATTTTCGCCTTATATGTTGGGTGTGTTCCTCATAAAGTCTATCTTCGTTGAACAAATTACAGAGGCTCAAGGACACTAAATAATGACATAGGCTTAATACGTATCCTTCAGAAAATCAGACAAATGCACATTCTGTTGTTCTGGTAACTTTTTGAAATCAGGTGAGTGCACATCCTGTTATTCTGGTAACTTTCTAAGTTTTGAACAGGAAGTCAGGGACATGTTAGTGACAGACAGCAGGCAGAAACAAATCTTTTATTCTGCCTTTGTAATTTGTAATGGTAGATTTTAATGCCTGGCATGAGGCCGGACCTTAATAGCTTTAGGAGGGAGTGCTTAACATTTGTGAAGGTTGGATCTCACACTACTCTATTTGTCTTTTTCCAAATATCAGACTATAATCAGCGCACTCTGTGCACTACAAAGTTGTTACTGAATTCAATGACAATGTTGTGCAAGAACATTTGAAAGTGTCTTGTAAACTGCTATAAAACAATTTTATATTTTGTCTGCATGACATTTTAATTTTATTTACAGCACAATAAGCAGCTACATAATAAAGATTGAATTTAGAGGCAATATATCTTTTTCTTTTCTTTTTTTGTAACTATGTTACATTCTCATGGTTATTTATCCTGTCATCTCAATATTCATCTTTAAAATTGCACTAGACAGTTACTTTCAGTTACTCAGTAGTAGCACTCTCATACCTGCTGCCAGCAACATCAGTTTTGATTCTGTTCCTGGCACTGACTCTAGAGTACAGCATGTGTTGTTAGACCAAACAAAAAAATGTTGAACTATGGTTCTGTCATCCTCAGTTGAGAGTAGTTCAGTTTGGTAACATGACACTCATCCAAAAGCAAACAAACAAAGAAAAAAGTAATTTCCCCTGTGTCATGTATTCCATTTCAAGTATTAACCCATTTCCAGGTTTCAATTAAAACAGACCAAAACCCAAGCAAGATAAGCACAGACACTATTATTGCCATCCACAAAGATATCTCTCTCGCTATGATGTGGCAAATAGTCAATGAAGGAAGCATGCTATTGATAGCCTTCAGCCTGAGTCTTAATGTACAAATAATATCATAGATTTGAAATTTAAAGTTAGAATCTATGTCACAGAATTGGTGTAACTCATTTATTCCTATTCCCTGGCTACAGCTGGAGCATAACTATGTCTGAGAAGGGTAAAAATCAAAAAAATCAGCTAAGTGTACATAATGTATATATGCAACTGATTATTCCCTAGTACTGTGCATTTGCTACAATATCAGTATAATTATATTGGAGATGGCAGTGTAGCAACAGTAGTTTTTGGTTAGGAACTCAATGCGGGTTGCAGAGAAATGAGACAAATCATACCCATTTCATTAAATGGCTTCATTGGTAGATATTTTACAACTTACTCAAGGTTATTCAACTTCAGAGTAGGTTATAATAATTAACCCACATTAATGGGTGATGTGGGAGGCTGCCTTTGCTTCACCCTGGATCTGTGTTTTGATTCCCTTTGATGGACTGTACTGATCAAGCAGATTTCCCCAAAATGGGGCTTGGCTTCATAAGAAACACTCACAAAGGGTTTAATACTCAAGTACAGGCAGAAGGATAAGTTTGTTCTTTATAACATTTATTTCTCTTTCCACCCTGCCATTTCAAATTATCTGGACTTGTTTTCCAATTAGGGCATTACTATGATGATTGTTAACATAAATAATGCACTCGGAGACTGGGAATTAAAATAATTTGCAGTATCCTGCTCCTTCGGGTATTAAATTCAAACATTATCGCCCCTCATATTATCCCACAAGCGCTGCTTATTTTATTTAGTAATACGCACAACACCTCTATATATATATATATATATATATATATATATATATATATATATATATATTGCAGTGCAAATTTCTACTTGAAAGCAAGAGTTAATAAAGTAATAGTCAAAAACAAAAATTTCTCTTAAAAAAGAGAGTACATTGCTCAGTAATCTGAGCACACATCTGGATTGAGTGAATCCAAATTTAAAGTATTTTATCTCTCGTTTTACTATATGACAGGGTACAATTGCTGACAAACTGAACTGGTTACAGAATGGATTACTAGTATTCCTAAATGTTCTGCCTTTTTCTTTATTTGTCTGTGTTAAGTCTTATTGCAAATAAGCTTGCAGTCTCTGTCTTACTCTTTTCATTTCTTTGTTGATTTCTGCTTCCCACTTTCAACTTCTCTCTCTCGCTCTTTCCATGTCCCTTACTACTGTTCCAATCTATATAATTCCCTGAGAATGCTAATTTGTACATGGTTGTAAATAAGGCTTCTTTGAGTAACAATAAAGTAACTGGAATCCTCCTCTATGTTTTTTTTTTCCCTGTTTCTCTCTGCTTTTGCTTATGCTGCAGAACGGTTAGCAGACAAAATAAGTAGCAAACTAACATCACAATAGTGGCATTTTTGAGAAAATAATTATGGGAATTTTTTTCGTTAACACTGCAGCAAAAAGAATTCAATCTTCAATCATTTTTAAGTCATAACTGAACACATATTACTGTCAAAATGTGAGCAGCAGTGTAACACAGACCACTCAAACAGCTCATAGTGTGAGGTGGTGTGGAATGAGAGAGTCTAAATTGGCATTGCCCTCTGAAACCATGCCAATTATTCATCACTTTCCCACCAAACCAAACTCTGTACCATCTGTGACTGATATTTTTGGTACAGTATGCAACCTGTATCTACAGCCACTTATGTGCTGATAGAATGGTTTCTGAACCCGAAATCATACCATCTCAAGTTTCTAGCATGAAAAAACTAACAGAACAAAACTTTTATAATGAAGAGATTGTCATATTTCTTTGCAATAATATCCTAACTATTTGAGATTCAACTCACAATGAGGAATGGATTATGAGCACAAATTAATAATTAGCATTTGATTATCAAGTTCACATGATCTAAAATATGCAAATTGTTAGTGTCTAAACATTTCCTGAAATAGAACCCTTTTGGATATTTAGGTAAACCAGTCCAGTAATCTTCTGTATTTAATGCAATTTAATCAAAGACAAAAAAAGTTTGGAATTACTAGCAAATGTCTTAATTAAAGAACATTTTTGAATTATTTACAGACATTCTTAAATACAGTACACTGCATACATAAAGAAACAACTCGTATTTAATGAGCCACCTGACAGTACTGTATAATATAAATATGAAGTAGGCTGGTAAATCTTTACATGTGTTATTACCTAAAGCTTGCCATGGAATAGTAGCTTTAAAGTCCATACTAAGAAAAGACAAAAATCATTTACAACAACACATATTCCAAGTCTCAGGTTATCAGATTCAGGACTCAGAATAAAAGAATTAAAATTATGAGTTTTGGTTTTCATACTTATGTGGCAGAAATCAGATCCAGGTCTGTTTTATTAACTGAATTCATTCACCGTGTTTAATAGGAAATAACATTATGTCTGAGATCATAATTTTGCTCAATCAAATAGAATTGATGCAAACAAAAATAGAAAATGAACCTACTTGAAAACATTAGGTATTCTTATTTAAGAGTATTGTACACATTTTCATAGAAGGCAAGGTGAAGTATTACCATTTCTCGTACAAAACCTGGACTTACTAAAAGATTTGCAAACAATGTCTTCTTAGTGCACCTTGTCCATTCATTTCTGTGCCTAGTGGATAAGTTAGAGATAATTTTCGAATGTGCAGATAAACTGCTTTTATCTACTACATGCACTCTGGGATATAGTTAGATTTTCTGACCTTAAAACCTCCTCAGAAAGACTGAGCTATGCTTTCCTTATTGCTGTCTTTAGAAAGGCATCTTTATATTACCTAAGTGTTATCTACTACTTCTCTACAAGTTGTGCCCTCACATTCTCACATATACATTTTTAAATGCTACCATGTTTGACTTTACTGAGTCCCCTGAGGTACACCAGTTAGTAACAGTACAAAGATGACACACTATATTCAGAATACAACACCCCATGAGGTATACTGGGGCCATTGTCTCTGCTGTTGGTTTCCTTTGCCATTTTTCTGATTTTCCCTACCAAGAACCACTATGAATTGTATTACCATGTTTAAAAACAGGAGCTACTATAAAAAGTATTTTGATTTTTAGACTGTAAATTATAATACTGTTTTTTTTCATACTTGTTTTATTAAGCAACTCCTTTGCATGACAGAGGTCTAAACAAGAAGAAAGGGGAATCTGTGTAACAAGTAACACACCAAAAGTTTGACAATATCTTAGAACAATAGGGTCTATGGACTGATGTGAATGACACTACAGTGAATGATTTTTTGACTAGATAAAGGAAAAGAAAAAGAAAAACTGTCTGAAATAGCATTTGTAATCAAATGATAAAGTTACGTGTACCCTTGGTGGCAAGGGCTCTGCAGTGGGCTTTGCTCACTGCACTCCTTCACTTTATATAACTAACTGCAAGGCACCTTGAAACAAGACATATTTTCTCCCTATTCAATGCAAACATATCTTAAAAGCAAGACTTGGAGAAGTATTTTGTGCACTTGTCTATAGATGAGCTATTTTACTGTCAGATAACTGCCATTATTGACCTATACTTGTGCATACACTGGTCCAGTAACATATTTCACTTACAAATAACCATATAAGATATGGTTTAATTATGGATGAAAATATAGAAGGGCTTGAAAAAAGTCAGTAAATTAGGTACTAAGACTGACCATATATTTATATTCTCCAGCATTTATCCTGAGGACTATAACCTTAACACTTAGTGTTGATTGCTAATTAAGTATTACTTTGCTTTCCCTTGTTTAGTTTACATTGGTTTCATACCTGTCAATTGTCCCTATTTTTGAAGAATGTTCCTATTTGCAGTCTTGATTTAGGATGTCCCTATAATTGGAGGTATGCTCCTGTTATCAGGCTTGACTTTCATCTTCACTCCATTTTCTAAATTTCCTTCTCATTACATGTGACTTTTTGATGCTCACTTATATACAGAAAATCACACTAGCATACTAGTAGCAACAATAACTTAAAGACAGAGGACACACATCTTACAATTAATTTTCTAAAGCAAGAATAAATAGCATTGTGAGGTAGAATTTTGCAGTACATTTCATTAAAGTCTATAGATTTTACACTGATGATGGAGGGACTCTGACTAAGTTTGCTGACGATTGCAAGCTGGGAGCCATTATTATCTCCCCAAGTGATATAGACATCCTACAGAAAGGCCTCACTGAGACCAACAACTGGTGTCGAAACCATTGCCTTAAATTTAATGCCAAAAAATGTGTCATCATTTCCTTTGAGAAAAACTCAGTTCCCACTAATTACCACATTGATGGTAGCCCATTGAACACTGAAGGCGTTATAAGAGATCTGGGGACACAGGTTGACAGAAACCTCTCCTTTGACCACCACATTGCCACTGTGGTCAGAAAGTCCTTCTAAGTGGCACATCTCATTACCAATTGTTTTGCATCCAGGAAGAAAGAGGTCATCATCTCTCTCTACTTTCCCTCATTAGACCAATCATAGAGTATAATGCCCCATTTGGCATGTACCTCACTAAACACCTGCAACAAATGGAAAGGCCACAAAAGTACCTCACAAAGAGGATCCTAGGCCTTAAACACATGCTCTACATGGACAGACTCAAATAACTCCAGCATTTCTCTGTCTCATATCATCTATTAAGAGGCGATCTCTGATTGACTTACAAAGCCATGTCTGAGCCAGCCCTGTTAGAAATGTTACACCTAAAGAAATTCCAATCCCTCCGCACCACATGCTCCAGGGACCTCAACCTCATTACCACAATCAACAGAACATGCTGTAGGAACAGGTTCATAACCCAGAGACTGTCCATGCTCTGTAATAGACTTCCCATACATGTCAAGCAGAGCACCTCACTGACCCTTTTCAAGAGAAATCTTGATGAGTGGATGGGAAATAGAAAGTTCCCCCTGGGATGACTATAGTGGCTCTACTTGATAGAGCACCACGAACTAATGGCGACATGATGCCAGGGCACTTCTAGGGGCTAGGCTTGTAAAGGCTCCAGGGTCGTTGGCCTAGTACACACCTATGAACCTATGTGTTTATATTGTCCATCATGTTTCTCATTCTGTCTTTCAAACATGTTTCTAAGTAATATCCTATATTCTTACTGGAAGTGGGAAGAGTTGTCTGCTTATATTTGGTATTCACATTTTATGCTAATTAGATGTCCAGATTTTTAGCTGGACATTTCTGTTTTTCAAAAGCCTTTGTTCCTATTTTCATTTTCTGCATGCTGAAAAGTAAGACAGATTTTTCTAACTATACTTTATGTTTTGGGGATTCTTACTGCATGCATTCATCAGTGTTGAACTATATTTTAAGAAGACTTGTCTGAAAGGTGTAGCTATGCACAAGCCACAGTATTACAAATTCAGAATGGTATGGAGATAGCCTCCCAAATATCATCTGTAGATTAAGCATACACTACTGCCTGCATTGCATAGTGAAACCAACGGTCAGATGGCAGCATGGGTGCAGCGTGATATATCAGGCATCAAAGTGTAATGAAAGGCCACTTTGAAGTCCACCATAGAACTTGCAGTTCACAATGTTGTCATTTTGGGTGACATACCCATAAAGGTAGCTGTAATTGTGACACCTCACTATAACCCCTTTAATATTTTTTTGCAAAAAGAGAAAAACAGCATTGTGACTGTACTTGAAAAGCCTTATGCTGAGGGAGGTGGGGTATATTTCTAATAAAAGGTTATATGACACGCATGTGTCTAAGTACTGCACAATGTGGCGGCACAGTGGTGCAGCGGTTAACATTGTCACCTCACAGCAAGAGGTTCTCCGGTTCAATTCTCGGCTGGGGTGCCTTCTGTGTGGAGTTTGCATGTTCTCCCTGTGTTCGCGTGGGTTTCCTCTGGGTACTCCAGTTTCCTCCCACATTCCAAAGACATGCATCTGGAGCATTTCTCCCTGGGCCTCCACTGAAAACAGGCTCTGTGGAACCTAGTCGGACTTTCCTGGTCAACAAATGTTAAATAAAAAAAATAAAAATAAAAAAATGTACTGGAAGACTGTAAACACTATGGGGTAGAATAGGACATTATATGATTATAAGCATGCTGTGATGCTGTTTTGGAGCATAATCAGTAGTAGAATATCTAGCATCACATTCACATCAGTATCATCTGAGGCACATGTACTAATATGTACAACACAAAGAGTATTATTTTAAACAACTGTGTCTGGATATGCATGAGCATATGCACTGGATAGGCATATAGTGGCACTGGGATTTATAAAGCACACCAGCGCTTGACTATGGGACATGTAAACTGTGGTGGTTGCAAAGTTACCTTTATCATAATGCTGCCTGAAAACACACAGGGCTATATGGGATCAGTGCCCTCCCAGTTTGTGGAGGGATCAAAGGCAGAGAGAGTTACTAGGTATACCTAATCAGTCATAGGTAATGGACACAGTCACTAAGATGAAGTATGACAAACAGACAGATGTATAGACTCACTGAAAGGGACACCTGCTGTAAAAGCCACCATATAACATACCATTAGTGGTTCATTACACATTTTTGACATGTGCTATACAAACTGTACCAGCTAGTTCCTCTGGAAAGTACACTATATTGGATTACAAGGGCACAGCTGTGACTTCAGATGCACTAATGATATCGCCACAGACATGGAGGTATTTGGAGTAATACGCATACATTTGACTGTTAGTGCCTCCCATATGCACAACACATCTGCACAGCACTGATAGTGACACCAGTTCTGTCTGTCATATACTGGCTTTTGTTTGTCTAAGTGAGACATGCAGGATTTAGCATGTGAATCATTGTAGGACTCCATTTTTCATATGTGATGTAAGAAAAATGGCAGGAAGGCATTACAGCAGTAAGACACATCATCAGTTTGCTTCTCAATCATGTTGTATTGAGATTTAAGTATTCAGCAACTAAACTTGTACATAAGTAAAGCTGTGCTTGCTTTTGGTATCCTACCTGGCTTCAGGTGTGGAGCTAACATGATCTGATTCCATTTGCATTGCCTCTGAAAGGCTAGAAATTATGAATGTCATAAAAACATCCATCTATGCAAACCCACAAACTAACATCAGTTAGTACCCCACTACAGGAAACACATTACCAATAAAACACAGTGCTCCAGGAACTGCTGTCTAAGATTATTTTGGCTTTTTCAGTGATATTCATGAAGCAGGATGGACTAGAGTTGCAGTATGACACTCTTCATGAAAATCTACCAGACACAATGTTGGCTTATAGAAACAGTGCAGGAAGGACATCAGTGATTTGTGAAATGTCTACAAATCTGTTACAAAGTGGTGTGTGAACCATTAAGTATTAAGTAAAGGATGGGTTCAAGGAAGACCATGAGGAAGGAAACATTGGGCATACCAACATTCCACAATAAATCTGAAGCTGAGCTGGATGCGGTGTGGTAACCAATATCACAAAATGTTGAGAAGAGGAGGTATAACATCCTAGTAATTATCTTAGTGATGGGAGAATAACCATATTAGTGCCAGTGTTCAAGAACAAATGAGGTATTCACAACTGTGGACAGTATAGAAGTAAGAAATTCCTGTCACACTGCATGAAAGCTCTGGACAGGGTGATTGATAAATGAATAAGCAGAGTAGTAGAAAGTATGATGGGAGATGAGCAGTTTGGATTCAGTTCAGGATGCAGCACAATTGACTCAATATTTTCATTGAGACAGATAGTTAAGATTAAAGGGATGAAACTGAGTACAGATAAGACAGTTATAATGGCAGCAAATGGGGAAATCAGAAGAAGATAAGAATTGAGATAGAAGGGAAACTAGTGCAACAGGTTAACATTTTCAAGTATCTGAGAAGGGTGGTTGAGGAGAAGGTTAGTCTGAATGAATCCACAACAACTCCCAGATGGCTCCCTGTTGAAATGTCAGCACTTGTAAAGGTACGTGCAGACGCACTGAAAAAAAAAGAATAGAAAATGCAGGTGAAGAGTGATTATCGAATGTTGCTCTTCACCTTTAAACTGCATTTTTTTTTTTTTGCAGAGGAGCAGGATGTGATGGGGTGGCAAGCTTCCCACACCCATGAACTTGTATATATCTACTGTGAGATCATCATATCATGGAGAAAATAGACTATCCTGAGAAATGGTAATCTCAGACTTAGATTGTATAAGCCTGTTTTTTTAGCCATTCGGCCTCAGCATTAAGGGACTCACTAAAGCAAGTCCTGACATTTTAAATGGGTACCCTCTTAGATTGTTGAAACTTTTTAAACTATTCCACTATCTTCCCTTCTATCTCAGTTTTCAGCTTCTTCTAATTTCCTCCATTTTTTGTTACTGCCATCATCTTGACTACACTCAGTTTCATCCAATGTGCCTTTAGTTTTAATTCCAGTATCACTTCATTTGCTGGAATTCCTGTTCAGAGTCTGCTTCTAGTACCACATTGTCTGCATACATCAGCTTTGTCTCAGCCATTTTGCTGATATAGTTCTTCACCAGTATGAAAATCAGTGGGATCAGAGTTGAGCCTTGATGCACATCCACTTCCTCTGGGAACCCATTTTCAAGTCCAAATATGTTTTTCACATTTATCATTTGGTCTCCGTGTACAGCCTGCATCACAAGACTGCCCATAATAGCTTTCTTGGGACCCATTTATATGCTTTTTCCACATCTAGGAATGTCTAATTGGTGTCTTTCCTCATCACCGGCTTCTTCTCCACTATCATTCTCACTGCAAACATCAGGTCATTTGTTCCGCATCCTAATCTGAATCCAAACTGCACATATCTCCCATCTTACACAATATAATTCTGTTTATTTGTTTGGCTGTCAACCTGTTCAGCATTTTCATGCAGAGAGACACTGGCTTGATACCTCTGTACTTGCCTGCAGTTGGGATTATTACCTTTGCTCTTATACACTGGCATTAAAATGGTTACTCTCCACCTATCTGGGATACACTTTTCTCTCTCCATACTCAGATGAGTTTCCTTAATAACTCTTTACCCCTAAAGACTCCAACATCTTGATTATATCAGCAGTGACATTTTTGATTATTTATAATTATTCAGTGCGATGTAAGCTTATTGTTAAGGGTGAGATTAAGTAAAGGACAACAAAAGGAAGAGGGAAAAATGAAAAAAGGAGGGATAAAAAACATGGCAAATGCATCTAAAGAGATTGTTAAACTCTCTGCTGACTAAAAGAAATTACTTCTGTTCACGTATGATTTTAAAAAGTAATGCTGCCCATTTAATTTACAACTGATATTATTTTAAGACCAATCTAAAGTTATTCATATCATTAAAATATAAGAAAAGGTTTCAACTCTCTTCCTGTCATAGCGTCATACCCATTTAAAGCACATTTGAAAAAAATTGCAAAGGATAATTGACAAGAACTTCTATCTTTTCCTACAGACATGGAGCCTTTGAATCTTTCCTATGGTTATTAATGTTTTTTGTGTCCATGGCTAATACCTGCTGAAACTGAAAGACATGATGTACACACACACACACACACACACACACACACACACACATATATATGTGTGTATATATATATATATATATATATATATATATATATATATATATATATATATATATATATGTATACACACACATATACATCAATGAAGAGAAGAGGGCTGGTTGAGATAAATCCAATTTTGTATTTGCTCTTAATTTAATTAGAAATGATGATGAAAGTAATACAATATAATGAGGTAAAAACTAATTGTTATTGCAAAAACATTATGGTACGGTAACAGAGAACTAAAAGAAAAAGAAAAAGATTAGAAATAGTCACTTATATTTGAATATAACAACAAATTGTTGTTATGGAAAGAGAAGGTATTGGAACTTCTATTCAGAATCAAGGAACACTTACTCAAAGCCCCTCTGCCCACCTCAGTAATGACTACTAACCTTAACCTATCCCTTTCCCACCCCAAACCATAACACTGTTATTGCACAATACAAACAAATATACACAAACATGCACGAACACCCTACAAACATAAAATCTGACCCCTTACCTATCCCCAACCCTAACTCAAAAATGCACACACTTGCACAGAAACACACAAAAACTATACCCTTATCTAACCCTTACCCTAACCTTAAAATCCAAACCCACATGTACACACTCTAAACTCATCCCAATCCCAACTCACCTAATTTGAAGAAATGGCACTTCAAGATATTGAATGATTGACTATCCATACACTTGACATCCTCAGTAACCCCTAGCATTTGTCAACTAAAGCAACATTCGGCAAAATGTAGGGGAACCCCACACACACGTGTGTGTGTGTGTGTGTGTGTGTGTGTGTGTGTGTGTGTGTGTGTGTGTATATATATATATATATATATATATATATATATATATATATATATATATATATGTATATATATATATATATATATATATGGGTCTAGGATACATGCTCGACTAGCTTATGTCCGAATCACAAAACATCGAACACCGAACACACATACACAAAAGCGCTTAACATCGAAAAGCACTTCCGTGTATGAGTAGTTAAAAAAAAAATCTACGTTTCTGCAGGGGGGGCTTCAACCCCCTGCACCCCCACACCCCCTACTTTATTATTCTCACTCCGAGATCGCACTACAGTGGGGAAAAGGGAATTTTCCCTTACCCGCACTGTAGTCCGATCTATGAAACAGGCACACATACACGGAAGCACTTGTCGATGTTAAGCGCTTTCGTGTATGTGTGTTCGATGTTTTGTGATTCGGACATATGCTAGTCGAGCATGTGTCCGGATCCCATATATATATATATATATATATATATATATATATATATATATATGTGTGTGTGTGTGTGTTTATGTGTATGCGTGGGTTCCTTCTAGTGTTAGCGTTCACAACCATAATGCAAAAACTTTTGAGCAAAATGCTACAATTTGATAACATGGGTCATTCAGTTTTATCCTTAAAGAAAGTTATTTACTTGTCCTGAAATAAAGGCAGTCTGTAACACAGGAGATGTTGGCATAACCCTGAGGAATTCCATTGTTCAGGCTGTTTGTTACTGCTGTTCTCATAACATTTTATGAGTGGAGATGCAAGATATGCGTTATACTAATATTAATGACTGTAGATTTTTCCATCCATTCTTAGCCTTGGCCATTACAGTCTGTCTGAGAATAAGCACCAGAATATCATCACTCCGGGTTTCATTACATTCATTTTCCAAACAGAGAGGAAGCTGACTCAAGTCTTTTCACAGTACTTTGGGGAGCAGCAGTTGGTTGGTCTGGTAGAGAAATTTTGCCTGGAAGTCTTTTAATATTTTCATATATCTGCAAAATGCTAACATATGGGTACTTTGCTGTGATGGAAGGAGGTGATGTGGGGCTCCTGTACCTGCCTACAACTTAAGGATTTCTGAGACATATTCATTGATCATTTTGGTATGCTTTTGTGGATCTGCAATGCATAACTTTTTTATTATGTAATTCCATATGCAGTGACCTAGCTAACCCACATCCTGCTTGTACAACATACTGTACATGTAGTCCATTCTAAAATAATTTACTCTTAGACTGGATTGCTTGAGAATTTTCTCATTTCCAAATTAAGTATTTTGCTAATGATGAGTATTGTGTAATTAGATGTTTGGAATAATAGCTCAAGTGAATTCATAACTAAAGCACTGACTTTTTAGATGACACAATATGAGAAAGTTTGTGGTTTGGTGGTCCCTATTAAGGGTATGAGCAGTTAAACAGTAGTGTAGTGCTTGTTCCATCTTAGTTTTGTGATGCTCACCACGAATAAACATTTCTTTTTCTCTCTACCTGTTCCTTTGAGGACTAATGGTACTGAACGTTGATCACAAATTTTCTTGAATTATGTTTTAAAATGAAGTAATTAAGATATACTGTATTAGGGATGGCATCACATACCTGTGGTATACAACCTCATCATGCTAGCTCTAGCGTCATAACCGGGTGCATATCCTTTGATGACAAAAAAATTTGAATACCAACGTATTATAAAAATAAAAAATGAAACATACTACTTGCAATGTTTTAAAACATACACCTACATCTCTAGAAGTATTTTTTCTCCATTGCCTATAGTACATTCCAGGATGGTATGTTTTTTTCACTGTCTAGTTCACTTGTGCCTTTTTTTCTGTAATAAAAAACGAGAGAAAAAGTACAGTGATGTCATTACAACTCCACAATTCAGAAAAATCATATATAGACCCTAAATGGTACATTGCTTCTGTCTGTTAACACCGCAAAATGCACACAAATATATCATAATGTTATACAAGCTCTTTTCTAGATTCATTGGTTTGACAAATGTGCTGAAGACCCACATGCCTGAATGTATAGCCTACAGTTCAGCATACAACTTATGATATTACTCCAGCAGATCAGTGGCACTTTTCTTGCTCACCACAGCCTTTGTTGTTTTGATTTTGCCAAATGTTATATGGCAGGGAGTCTGTTATTCCTTGAGGTACATTTTTAGCATCATGCACCATCAGTCCTAAGGTAGTACTGCCCAGAGTACACTGGATACTACACACTTACGTGAATCATGTGATGTCCTGCATAACTAACACTAGGCAAATGGTATGCAAAACAAAGTATGTCTATAAGTCAAAGCTGGCAAAGCATGTACAATATACTATATTTGCATCACTGAAGGAAAAAAAATAATTAATAATAAGTTAGTGTATACTGCAAAATGAATTTTATGGAAGTTTGTATCTGATAGATTCTAACAGAAATAAATCTGCAACAGGGGTGCTTAGAACCTCTATTAGTGGAATAATAGGTGAGATTTCTCTACGTCATCATCACTGATTTGGCTTATTCTTCAAAATGCAGGACATGCAAAGCCAAATAAGGTTCAAAGGCAAAAGATTCACATAACTTGTATGCTACTACACATCAAGTTTATGCTACATGACGCATAAGCAAATGGTTAAGGGGGCAAGCCTCACATAGTATATGTGAGTCAAATACAGTCCAGGCATCACTCCCTTCAGCAGAGACTGAAGTGTAAAGTACAAATCAGGGGCTTATTATTTCATGTATTTTACATTTAATTTGAAATAAGTTTGTGATTTAATTAATTGTTTTATTTATTTATTCATTTACATTTGTTTAACAGGAAAGTCTGACTCGACCAAAATTTCCTTTTTCAGCAGAGGCCCAAAAATTGGCAAAACATTTATATACAAGTATAGAAAACTATACAATGAGTACTATTAGTTAATACATTAGTTGAACAATAGAAATACTGGCTGTGATCATGTTACAGTAAACAATATATATATATATATATATATATATATATATATATATATATATATATATATATATACACACACACACACACACACACACACACACACACACACACACACACACACACACACACACACATACATATTATATATATTTAAACATATTATACATATTTAAAAATACATAAGATATCATTTGGACAGTTGACAGGTTTTCTAGCATATGATGAAAGAAGAGTAGAAAAGGTGAGTTTTAGAATGAATAAAACAATATTATTAGAGATAATTCAAAGAGTGGATAACACTGAAGAAACAGACAGCATTTGAAAAAGCCTGCAATTGAAGAGATGAAGAAGAAAGGATGACGTTTAAGGTACTTGGTGTGTCAAGGTAGTTGACAGAGAATAGGAAGTAAGTTGAGCTTGAAATGTGTAGAATATGAGTTTACCTGAATAGACAGTAAAAGAAAGTCCAGAGTTTTGCAATGCAGTGAGAGTATAGGATTCTTTCAGGCAACTTTCAGAATGTTGTTTCAGTACATAAGGACTTGTCTCATGATCTAAGGGGTCTGGCTGGAAGGTACCAAGATAACAGAATTTTGAGGCCAGGACTGGATTCTGGGTGGTAGAGTATTGTTTGTTTCAGTTGGATAGAGTTGGGGCAATTTGAGAACAGAAACCAGTTAAGTTGGTTAAGTGAAATGCTGAGGTGGGCACATGCATGACAGTTTATTGCAAACTTTGGAATGTTATTGTAGGCTTGGTCAGGTTTGAGGAATTGGACTTTATGGAGGTTAGTAAATATGGATGCTGCATTAGTGAGT
This sequence comes from Protopterus annectens, assembly GCF_019279795.1. Classification (NCBI taxonomy): domain Eukaryota; kingdom Metazoa; phylum Chordata; order Ceratodontiformes; family Protopteridae; genus Protopterus; species Protopterus annectens. The sequence continues at coordinate 331,371,784 of NC_056749.1, read as the reverse complement.
GTAGGAAGCAGAAAAAATGAGGCTATGGGTTGCTTATTAAAGTTAATAAGGTATGGATTGGATCCATATAGCATGCCTAGTTTCTGATATTTTCTTTGTGACTTCCTGAAAATGTACTTCAAATAGCAGTTACTCATTAATTTCAAGTCCAAGAATTTTGGTACGGGAGACTACACTGATGGTTGTTTCACTAGAAGAGGTGAGAGAGAAATTATGTTTGGGAATGTCTTGTGTTCGTTGATTGAAAGACGTAAGCTTAGTTTTTATGACATTCAGCAAAACCAGCTTTCAGCAGATGTGAATGCAGTGTGATTGAGGGACTGAAGTTTAGAGAATGATTTGACTTTGCAGAGGATTATAGAATTTTCTGCATATTGAATAAGAGGGACATTGGCAGAATATAAATCTAGGTTATTGAATAGCAGAGGTTCAAGGACAGAACCCTGTAGAACTCCTACTAATATGGAAAAAGAAGAGAATAGGGATTTCCTTTTTCAGCCGAGGTCCAAAATTGGCATAACATTTATATACAAGTATAGAAAACTATACAATGAGTACTATTAGTTAATGCATTAGATGAACAACAGAAATACTGGCTGTGATCATGTTACAGTAAACAATATATATATATATATATATATATATATATATATATATATATATATATATATATACACATACACATAGATATTCACACACACACACACACACACACACACACACACACACACACACACACACACACACACACACACATATTATATATATTTAAACATATTATACATATTTAAAATACATAAGATATCATTTGGACAGTTGACAGGTTTTCTAGCATATGATGACAGAAGAGTAGAAAAGGTGAGTTTTAGAATGAATAAAGCAATATTATTAGAGATAATTCAAAGAGTGGATAGCATTGAAGAATCAGACAGCATTTGCAAAAGCCTGCAATTGAAGAGATGAAGAAGAAAAGATGAAGTTTAAGGTACTTGGTGTGTCAAGGTAGTTGACAGAGAATAGGAAGTAAGTGGAGCTTGAAATGTATGGTATAGGAGTTTACCTAAATAGACAGTAAAAGAAAGTCCAGAGTTTGACAATGCAGTGAGTGTATAGGGTTTTTTCAGGCAAGTTTCAGAATGTTGTTTCAGTAGATAAGGACTTGTCTCATGATCTAAGGGGTCTGGCTTGAATGTACCAAGATAACAGAATTTTGAGGGCAGGACTGGATTCTGGGTGGTGGAGTATTATTTATACTTGTTTCAGTTGGATAGAGTTGGGGCAATTTGAGAACTGAAACCAGTTAAGTTGTTTAAGTGAAATACTGTGGTGGGCACATGCATGACAGTTTATTGCAAACTTTGCAATGTTATTGTAGGCTTGGTCAGGTTAGAGGAATTGGACTTTATGGAGGTTAGTAAATATGGATGCTGCATTAGTGAGTGTAGGAAGCAGAAAAGATGAGGCTATGGGTTGCTTATTAAAGTTAATAAGGTATGGATTGGATCTATATAGCATGCCTAGTTTCTGATATTTTCTTTGTGACTTCCTGAAAATGTACTTCAAATAGCAGTTACTCATTAATTTCAAGTCCAAGAATTCTGGTACGGGAGACTAAACTGATGGTTGTTTCACTAGAAGAAGTGAGAGAGAAATTACGTTTGAGAATGTCTTGTATTTGTTGATTGAAAGACATAAGCTTAGTTTTTATGACAGTCAGCAAAACCAGCTTTCAGCAGATGTGAATGCAATGTGATTGAGGGACTGAAGTTTAGAGAATGATTTGACTTTGCAGAGGATTATAGAATTTTCTGCATATTGAATAATAGGGACATTGGCAGAATGTAAGGCCAGGTTATTGAATAGCAGAGGTTCAAGGACAGAACCCTGTAGAACTCCTACTAATATGGACAAAGAAGAGAACAGGGATTGTCTCTATATGACACTATGATTATTATTTATAATATATGATGCAAACCAAGATACATTTCTGATGGAGAGACCTAGTTTAGAGAATTTATCTAGGATAATGTAATGTGTCACAGTGTCAAACTCTTTTGACAGATCAAGGAAAATAGCAGATAATAGGTTGTTATTGCTCTGATAAAGGATATGAGGGCAGAAACCGTACTGCACGATGTTCTAAAAGTATGCTGAGATGGGTAGAAGAAATTATTAGCTAGAATGTGTTCTAGTAACTGGTAATGGATGGATTTTTCAAGAGTATTTCACTTTAGTTACCATTTTCCACTTCTTATCTCCTCTTTTACTTTATTTATAGGTATAAAAGTCACCTTTCTGTACAAGTAGCCTTCACAATCACCAGTCATGTAAGACTCCCACCATCTACCTTATTTCTCAAGAAGCCAAAGTCTCAGCTACACAAAACTGCCATTGTTAATAGGCTATGCAGACTATTCCCATGATTCTATTGCTCTAGTAGGAACTAACTTAACTAGTTAATGCAAATGTAAGCAAATTTAATCAAGAACTATCATTTCTAACTCTTTATCTGGGATGTGCACAGCTTTGGGGCATAGGTGAATCTGATTAGCTGCTAACTATTTGTCAAACTAAAGATTAATTTCAACCTAGGCAGTTTATCTATACATGCTATCCTGCTATCCTCCCAGTTAATTTAGTGTATACAATCCCTCTTACCTTACTCATCCATATAAACTCTCTATCATGACAGTTTATATTTTATTAGTTACTGATATATATATATATATATATATATATATATATATATATATATATATATATAAAATATAATATTTATATGTGTGTATATATATATATATATATATATATATATATATATATATATTGCTAAACAATCCCACCTTATTTTTTTCATTTATCTACTATTCAAAAATAAATACTTAAAAAAAACTGTCTGAGCAATTGCCTTTAAAGATCTTCTACTATAGCAAGTCTATGCATTCCCTGTAGATTAATTAGTAAAAATGAACAAGTGCTATTCTGGTGCAAACTTACAAGAAAAGCTATAGAGAAAGAGCCTAATATCTACAAAAAATGTTTTTTTTTCACATTATAACTTTGCAACCAGGTATAGCCTGCTCCATTTGCCATTCTCAAACTTACCTGATAAAGCCCTATACTCTCACTGCATTGCAAAACTCGAACTTGCTAATACTGTCAGTCTGTACTCTGGCTCACTCTGCTTCCCTACTCTATCCACAATTTGCACCAACCCAGACATCAAACAAATATACATCTCTCTCTCTCTTTCTCCTCCCCTTACACATTTTTCTCAGTCCCCACATACATCTAGTCTCTACACCACAACACCATTCTATTCAGTATATCCAATCTCCATTGACCACTAATTTACTTCTTCATTGAACTCTCTGCTTTTCTCATTACAATCATTGTTCGGCTACTCAATAGAGCCACTCCCTTTTCCACCCTTTCTACTTCTATTTTCAATAGCTTTCCATCCCTCCTCTCTACAGCACCCCCCTTATGTTATATTTAACCCCTCATTAACATCTTACTGTATAATGACTACTTTGTCAACTACCTCATTGGTTCTTCTTTCCATTTCTATATTCCTACACATCCTTACACATATCACATCCCTGCATTCGACTAAAATTTCTGTGCTTAAAGGTACTCTCACTGTCTCCACTACTAAAGCTGACCAAGCTACAAGTTACTCTGATATCTCTGCTATTTTTACTAACATAACCCTCTCAAAATCCACCTACCTGAAAATATTAGATGCTTACACTAAAGCCAAAACAACCAAGATTCATACTTCTGTCACTAATGACCTTTTCAAAAATAAACTCTATTCTGTCTACTTTTGAGTCATCACCCAGTCTGATGATATCCAGCCTAATCCAGGTCCGACCCTTCCACCAACAAGCATATGCCAAAGTAAGAATTTGAAACTAGTTACAACAAATCTACGTAGCATTTGCAATAAAATTACAGATGTTCATGCCTGAATATTTCAAACTACCCAAGATGTCTTAGCCACCACAGAAACCTGGCTCAAACCAAGCATAAAACACTCTGAAATTTTAACCCAAGGCTTCAATATAATCAGGGCAGACTGATTACATAGAAGAAAAGAAGGAATTGCATTATTCTACCCCCAGCAACAACTCTACAACTTATTTTAATCCATTTCAAAATTTGCCATCACAGAAATACTCATCACTTTCTAAACATCTAACAAGTTCACAGATGACTGCAAACTGGGCGCCATAATCGACTCTCCAGCTGACACAAGCATCCTCCAAAAGGGCCTCATAGAAACAGACAACTGGTGCCAGAGCCATGGCCTCAAGCTAAGTGCCAAAAAGTGTATAGTCATCCCCTTTGGCAAAAATAAAGTGCCCACAAATTACCACATAGGTGGTAATCCATTAAGTACAGAAGAAGTAATTAGGGACCTGGGGACCCAAGTTGATAGCAATCTCTCATTTGACAACCACATGGCCAAAGTAGTTAGAAAAACATTTTATATAGCCCACCCAATCATGAAGGGATTCACATCTAGATCAGGGGAGGTCATCGTGCCTCTTTACGCATCCCTCATCAGGCCCATAATTGAGTACAATGCCCCTTTTGGGATTTACCTCACCAGACACCTGCAGCAACTGGAAAGACCCCAAAAGTACCTCACCAAGAGGATCAAAGGGCTCAAACAGATGCCATATGCTGCCCGGTTAAAGAAACTCCAGCTCTACTCAGTGGCATACCGCCTGCTCAGCGGCAATCTGTGCCTGACGTATAAAGACATGTCCAACCCGGAATTAATGGACATGCTGCACCTCAGAAAATCCAAATCCCATCGAGCTACACACTCTAGAGACTTGAACCTCAGCACTGAAATAAATAGGACATGCTGGAGGGACAGATTCATAACCCAGAGGCTCCCTTCACTCTGGAATAAAATCTCAGTCCAGGTTAGGCAGAGTCCCTCATTGACTCTCTTCAAGAGGAATCTTGATGAGTGGATGGGAGATCGTAGGTTTACCCCATGTATCACTTCTGTGTCACTGTTAGACAGAGGCACAGTATACTAACCTCGAAAAAGGGCATAGCAAAATTAATTTAAAATGGGTGGTGAAAGCCAAACACACTCTGGCTAGGCTTATAAATGCCCTAGGGCAGATAGCCTAGTATGAACCTATGAACCTATAAAACAAAAAGCTTGTGCATAACTCTACTGTACATTCTCCCAAGTCACAATATAGCAATTATCAAAGTTATCCCCTCCTGGATATTTAATACTATTCCCATTGAAAGTATTATACTATGGGATGTTAACATCACCTTGGAAACTTTAACACCTGACTTGTCTACTGTCAGTATTAACCTCTTTGAATCCTCTCAACTCATCTGTACACCAACTAGATATGACAAAAGTACCAGTCATGGCTGCATGCATGACTGAATTCTTGTTATCAGACCCAGTAAGTTTGCTAATAGTGGTACCCTACCTAATATGCTAAGTGACAATTTGCCAGCCTACATCCATAGAACTATACCATACATATCCAAAGAACATCAACACAAAATTACTCATAACCTTTCCAGCTTTAACCCACATTCTTTTACTGACATATTAAAAGATATGGACTGGTCTGTATTAAAATCTCTACCTCTTGATGAGACAGTAAAATTACTTTAATACTACATTTCTTGATACCCTTAATAGTGTTTCATCATTTGTAAAAAAAAAAAAAAACAAATCCAACCATGCCCTATGGCTATCAAAATGTAAAAAATGACTTATGTCTAACAGGGATGAAGCAAAGAAAGAATAGCTTAAGAACAAAACTTAACACATGTCTACAAAACTTTAAGCAACTCCACAATCTGGCTAAAAGCAAGTTACTAAGGATAAAAAATTATTCTACATTCAACAACAAAACAATGAGTGTAGATCAATGTGTGTGTAGGTATCTTTAAGAAGCTATCCAAGGGCTTGCAGAAATATATAAATACTGAGCATGTGCAAGCCTGACTGCCATTTTACAGTAATCCATCAAGATGTAAGCATGTATGTAAGTAAGGTCTGTTAATCAGTTTGTTTATATTTTATGATCCTGCTATCCATCCTGGTATGTTTCTATGTAATAAAGCATATAAACAAACTGCCCCACCTGCTTGTCATCTATGTTAGAGAGGGACGGGCAACATGGTGTCGGAAAAGGCATATCTAAAAGGGCATGGTGTCAAAGGAAGCATGGCCAAAATGACTTGTTGCCAAAAAGAGCTCCAGTTTCTTCAATTTGAGTCTGAGAGGCATCCAGCTGGTATTGGAGGAATATATAGGAGTGGATCATCCCTACTGAATGTATAATTCACAAAACAGTCAGAAACTAATTGCAGATGTTAAAACATGCTCAAATAATTTCTTAATAGCAAAATATATTCAAATAAACCGATATGTCCGATATTGATAAAAATATTCACATTACTACAGAAAAGGTTTGAAAGTAAGTCTGAATTGCATTCAAGTAGTGTGCACTCTATACACACTGAGCAGAGTGAATAAGAGTTGTTGACCGCAGCTTTTAGCATTCATATAGTGTCCACTCTATACACACTGAGCAGAGCGAATAAGAGTTGTTGACCGCAGCTGTTGGCTGAGATATACAAGTATCCAGGTTTTTTTTAACAATTAATATATAGCACTTTTATTGTCTGCTTTCTAGTTTTTGAGTGTATTTTATTGCTATTAACTAATCTGCACAAGTAACTGATTTGTCTGCAGTGAAAAGCATTCTGTATCTTTACAAATCTTTATCTGTTTAAATACTTTTATTTGTTTAAAAACTTTCTTTCTATGCTACTGTCTGTAGGCTATTGTTTCTAGCTGAAGTCTTTCTTTAAAATTTGACTAAATTGTGTTAAAAGTCTGCTGAGTGGGGGCTGGTTCTTTTGTGTTCTTGTAAAAAAAAAAAAAAAAAAGTTGTTCTCCTGGTATTTAAGCCCTAACTTTGATAGGGTTTCTGTCTATACACACTGAGCAGAGCGAATAAGAGTTGTTGACCGCAGCTGTTAGCTGAGATATACAAGTATCCAGGGTTTTTTTTAACAATTAATATATATCACTTTTATTGTCTGTTTTCTAGTCTTCGAGTGTATTTTATTGCTATTAACTAATCTGCACAAGTAACTGATTTGTCTGCAGTTAAAAGCATTCTGTATCTTTACAAATCTTTATCTGTTTAAATACTTTTATCTGTTTAAAAACTTTCTTTCTCTGCTACTGTCTGTAGGCGGTCCCCACCCTCCCAGTTGGTGTCTTGCTGTTATACTTGGTGGCTTTGCAGTTGCCCGCCCCTCCTGTAAATCTGATCTGTGACACTCCTCCCTGTCTTGTGTCATTAGCTCATTCTACCTAGTACAGGGAGAACATTTGATAAGGCCTTCTGTTTCTCCTTTTACCCTTTCAAAAAAAAAAATTTTTTTTTTTTGCCTGAACCTCCTTGTGTTCTGACTGTGCTTCTCAAACATTTTGGAAATATAGAGTATATTTCAGAGCATTTATTATAACTGTAATGCCTAATATTGCTACAACTCAAGTGCTCTAGGTTGCACTGCATCTGAAGTGTTTGTGTGTTTTAGCTGCTTTTCTGTATATATAGACTTCTCTGTTTCTTTAACTAAATAAGCTCTGCAAAGTTGTTTTATTGCATTCCTGCCTGTATTTCTGAGTTTTTTGCACTTTTAAAGTTTGTTTTTGCTTAGTTTAACTGGTAGGCTACACACTCAAGTGCGCTAGCCAAATTAAAGCATTTACCATGTTTCTGTACCTAATTTCTGCTACTTTGTAAAAAAAAAAAAATCCTTGTTTCCAACCTTTACTGAACTAGAATAGTCCAGTCTTCAGGTATTGCTGATCTCTGGGCTGTGTCATAGTTCCTGTGTTGCCCATATCCTTATTTGGATAGGGGGAAGCTTCTTTGTTCACCAGTGAGAGTGGGGAGCTCTGAGCAGCCTATCTGTCCCTTGAGGAGTGGTTCCAGCCCAGTGACCTGTAGCTTATTGGCCATTTTGGGCTATTTCCTATCTCTTTCTAACCCCCTTCTTTAAAGCCAGCCTTAGCGAGCTTTTGCGCTTGTAATTTAAAGTTTGTCCTGTTTGTTGCATTTACCTGTTGAGGCTACACACTCAAGTGCGCTAGCCTGTGTTACATATTTATTGCACTTTCCTGGTGTTTGTTGCCAAAAAAAAAAATGTATCCTTGTTTCCCATCTTTCCTGACCTAGAGTAGTCCAAATACAGGCTTTGCTGTATTCTGGACTTTTGGAAAGGTCCTGTGTTACCCATTTCCTTTCTTGGATAAATGCAGGCTTCTTTGTTTATCAGTGGCAGTGGGAAGCTTGGAGCAGCCTATCTATCCCTGGAGGAGTGTTCCCAGCACAAGAATCTGGTAGTCTGTTGGCCGTTTTGTACCAATTTCTAGCTCTTTCAAGTCCCCCCTGTATAAAACCCGCTTTGGCGCAGTTTTTGCATTTGTTACTACTCAGCCAAGCTCCTTGTGGTCCTGTAGCGTGGTGCTAGCAGCAGAGAGGCTAAAAGAGCGACTGCTAACCTGATAAAAGTGTTTCTTTTTCCTGCTACTACCTGGGTGACTGTCAGATCTAGCTAAACTGCAAGTATTTCTGCTTTGTAACTGTTTAAAGTTGTTTTTGCATCTGCACTTTTAAAGTTTGCCTTGTTTGTTGCATTTATCTGTTGAGGCTACACACTCAAGTGCGCTAGCCTGTGTTACATATTTATTGCACTTTCCTGCTGTTTGTTGCAAAAAAAAAATATATCCTTTTTTTCCATCTTTCCTGACCTAGAGTAGTCCAAATACAGGCTTTGCTGTATTCTGGACTTTTGGAAAGTTCCTGTGTTGCCCATTTCCTTTCTTGGATAGAGGGAGGCTTCTTTGCTCACCAGTGGCAGTGGGGAGCTTGGAGCAGCCTATCTATCCCTGGAGGAGTGTTCCCAGCACAAGAATCTGGTAGTCTACTGGCTGGTTTGGGCCAATTTCTAGCTCTTTCAAGTCCCCCTATATAAAACCCACTTTGGTGCGGTTTTTGCTCTTGTTACTACTCAGCCAAGCTCCTTGTGGTCCTGCAGAGTGGTGCTAGCAGCAGAGAGGCTAAAAGAGTGACTGCTAACCTGATAAAAGTGTTTTTTTCTGCTGCTACCTGGGCGACTGTCCGATCTAGCTAAACTGCAAGTATTTCTGCTTCTTGAACTGTTTTAAACTGTTTAAAGTTGTTTTTGCATCTACACTTTTAAAGTTTGCCCTGTTTGTTGCATTTACCTGTTGAGGCTACACACTCAAGTGTGCTAGCCTGTTACATATTTATTGCACTTTCCTGCTGTTTGTTGCAAAAAAGAAAAAAAAAATATCCTTGTTTCCCATCTTTCCTGACCTAGAGTAGATCAAATACAGGCTTTGCTGTATTCTGGACTTTTGGAAAGTTCCTGTGTTGCCCATTTCCTTTCTTGGATAAAGGGAGGCTTCTTTGTTCACCAGTGGCAGTGGGGAGCTTGGAGCAGCCTATCTATACCTGGAGGAGTGTTCCCAGCACAAGAATCTGGTAGTCAATTGGCCGTTTTGGGCCAATTTCTTGCTCTTTCAAGTCCCGCTGTAAAAAACCTGTTTTAGCGCGGCTTTGCGCGGTTTTGCACATAGTGCAGCATCATTGGGTTTAAACCATTCTCGGCTCCACAAAGTCTGCTCTTCACTTTTTCCCTTAGAACTGATCTAGTTCTCATAATAAACACCCTATTCCCACACTAAAGCCTGGCACTTGCTCACTAAAGCAATTATATAAGTCAGCACTAAAAAATTAAAAGCACTACACCCTCACAAACTCCCCTTAAGTAATTTGTTCCCCATTAGCCCTTTTTTTTTCAATTATAAAGGAATTCCCAATACTATTCTAGCATGTCCAAAGGTCAGTTGTCAATCTCCTCTCCGGTCCAGCTGGTGAATCTGGGAATCTTGAGGCAATGTTATAACTGCCTCATGTACACAGACAACCCTCTCCTCCTCCCAACAAATTCCAACACATGTGAGAGATGCAACCATATAGCCAAACTGGAGGATAAGCTCTCTCAACTCAGTACTGGCGTAACCAGTCAGGAGGAGAAGGAAACCACACTCACTACAATTCCAGTCTCACCAAGACCTACCACGACAGCAAACCAAACACATAAACACACAAAAACATACTCGGAGGCTCTAAATAAAAATCTGCCTAAGCAGCAGAGACCTCCAAAGCAAACACCCAAGCAACCGCTACCCCAAAACAAAACACGTGCAACACATAGCTCACAAAGCCAGTGTGCCGAACAGTCACAGCCCTTAAGGCTAAACAACACACCTGATACACTTGTGATAGGTGACTCTATCATCAGGCACACTGACGTCCCGCTCACCAGGCTGAACAAGGATAAGATCATGGTGAGCTGCCTGTCGGGCGCTAGGATCCACCACATAACACAAGCACTCAGGTCACTCCAAGGTAAGTACAAATATGACTCAGTCATCGTCCATGCTGGTGTGAATGACCTGAGACGTACCTCCCTGGACTACATGAAAAGAGACATAGAGGAGCTCTCTGAGCATGTAGCCCAGGCCGGTATGACCCTGACCTTGAGTAGCATCTTACCCTCACCAAGAATTATGCCACAATATGAAGACAAGATGATCAATTTCAACAATTGGCTTAAGTATTGGTGTCATTCAAAGGGGATCCAATGCCTGTCTGCCTGGGATGACATGCTCGACAAGCCACAATGCTTCGCTAGGGACGGCTTGCACCTGTCACCCCTGGGTTTTTGGATATTGGCAAAGGCTCTTGCCACCCCCATAGTGCCTTTTTTAGGCAAGGCTCAGAAGACAAACCCACCTCCATAGGTATCACAAGGGATAAGAAACTAAGAGCAATGCTACTTAATGCCAGAAGTCTAAACCTCAAGATGCACGCACTCGAAACTCTCCTTAGCATGGAGAACATCGATATCTGTGCAGTAACAGAAACCTGGTTCAAGGCTACCGAGAGCACCCCATCACTACCAGGTTATACCTCATACCATGTTTTTCGGCCCCAAAATTTGGACCGAACCACAAAAGGAGAGGGAGTATCAATATTCGTCAAAGATACCCACACCTCCAGGTTGGTGGCACAGCACGAACCATCAGAGACTATCCATGTGCAACTAACAGTGGGTAAAACTGCCTTCCAGTTTATAGCGTGCTACAAACCACCCTCCCAAACCCAGGAACCCCACTCGGCCTTCCTGAGAACACTGGAAAATATGAAGGTCTCTCCAAACACCATTATATTGGGAGACTTCAACTACCCTAACATAGACTGGGAGCATTACTCTAGCTCCAACACCCTAGCCCAAAGGTTCCTAGAATTTATAAACTCAAATGCTATGGAACAACTTGTTGCCACTCCCACAAGAGGGGAAAACATACTGGACCTGATCATCAACAACATGGGGACTCTATGCTCCAGACCAGAAGTGTATCCCTCACTGGTAAGATCAGACCATAAACTAATCTCACTAGATATTCACATCCCGACCCCAGCCCCTGCCCAGAAAACCACAGTGAAAAACTTCTCTAAAGCAAATTTCACACTCCTCAAAACTGAGGTGAAATCCTTCAAAGCCCCCGGGCCTGTGGAAAATACAGCCCAGACCGCAGAATCCTTTATAAACGCATTCTATGAACACCTTTAGGAATGCATGGATCATGCAATCCCAAATAAAACCAAGACCCAATCCTCCAAGGTTAGGCATCCTGTCTGGTGGACCCCAGCCATAAACAAACTATACAATACAAGGAGGAAGCTACTATATGATAGAGCAAAATTGGTGGCACAGTGGTGCAGTGGTTAACATTGTCACCTCACAGCAAGAGGTTCTCCAGTTTGATTCTCGGCTGGGGTGCCTTCTGTGTGGAGTTTGCATGTTCTCCCTGTGTTCAAGTGGTTTCCTCCGGGTACTCCGGTTTCCTCCCACATTCCAAAGACATGCATCTGGAGCATTTCTCCCTGGGCCTCCGCTGAAAACAGGCTCTGTGGAACCTAGTCGGACTTTCCCGGTCAACAAATGATAAATAAAAATAAATAAAAAAAAAATAAAAAATAAAATCCCAAAAAGGGAAGGCATCTCTGATCAGTATTAGGAAAAAAACTAAGGGCACTCATAAAATCGTCTAAGGCCAGCTTCAAGAGAAAAATTGCACAGGACACTAAGGATAATCACAAGGCTTTCTTTAGTTATATTAGGAACCTGGGTGGGAATTCCCAGATATGCTCAGAATTAGTCCAAAATGACAAAAAATACACCGAACCCACAGACATTGCCAACATCCTAGCTGACAGGTTCAGCGCAAACTTCTCCCCCCCTTCCCCACCAAAAGGGCAAATATCTATCCCAGCAGAGTGTTGCCCCCCCTGACATCTCAGATGCTCAGGTAAGAGCCGCCCTCTCCAAAGCAAAAAACACAGCATCAATGGGACCAGACAGTGTCCCAGGCTGCGTCCTACATGAACTCCAAGAAGAACTAAACCCAAACATAAAACTACTGTTCAATCTCAGCCTTACTACAGGATATGTACCCAAAGAGTGGTGTACAGCAACAGTGGTCCCTCTCCACAAAGGTGGTGCTTCAATGGATCCTGGAAACTATCGCCCCATAAGCCTGACTAGCTTGGTCTGCAAAACTATGGAAAGGATCATCATGGACCTCATAAATAAAGATATTGGGGACCTACAGACACTGGATCCTACCCAGTTTGGCTTTGTTAAGGGCAGATCCTGCCTCTTAAACCTGGTCAATTTCTTTGAAACAGTCACCAAGGCCATTGATTGAGGGAAGGTGTTCCACACAGCCTACCTGGACCTTGCAAAAGCCTTCGATACAATACCCCACTCGGGCATTATAGATAAGCTCACCAGCTTAAATATAAACCCCTATGTCACTATATGGGTTGCAAACTGGCTCAAGGACAGAGCCCACATGGTTAGAATTGCTGGAGCCATGTCAGACTCCAAACCAGTTACAAGTGGCGTCCGACAAGGCTCAGTCCTGGGACCTCTCTTGTTCGGTATATATTTCTCGGAGTTACAGGCTAACATTGAAGGACTGTGGCTGACCAAGTTCGCAGATGACTGCAAACTGGGTGCCATAATCGACTCTCCAGCTGACACAAGCATCCAACAAAAGGGCCTCACAGAAACAGACAACTGGTGCCAGAACCATGGCCTCAAACTAAATGCCAAAAAGTGTATAGTCATCCCATTTGGCAAAAACAAAGTGCCCACAAATTACCACATAGGTGGTAATCCATTAAGTACGGAAGAAGTAATTAGGGACCTGGGTACCCAAGTTGATAGCAATCTCTCATTTGACAACCACGTGGCCAAAGTGGTTACAAAAACATTTTATATAGCCCACCTAATCATGAAGGGATTCACATTTAGATCAGGGGAGGTCATCATGCCTCTTTACTCATCCCTTATCAGGCCCATAATTGAGTACAATGCCCCTTTTGGGATGTACCTTACCAGACACCTGCAGCAATTGGAAAGACCCCCAAAAGTACCTCACCAAGAGGATCAAAGGGCTCAAACAGATGCCATATGCTTCCCGGTTAATGAAACTCCAGCTCTACTCAGTGGCATACCGCCTGCTCAGAGGCGATCTGTGCCTGACGTATAAAGCCATGTCCAACCCGGAATTAATGGACATGCTGCACCTCACAAAATCCAAATCCCATCGAGCTACGTGCTCGAGAGACTTGAACCTCAGCACTGAAATAAATAGGACATGCTGGAGGGACAGATTCATAACCCAGAGGCTCCATTCACTCTGGAATAAAATCCCAGTCCAGGTTAGGCAGAGTCCCTCATTGACTCTCTTCAAGAGGAATCTTGATGAGTGGATGGGAGATTGTAGGTTTACCCCGGGTATCACTTCTGTGTCACTGTTAAACAGAGGCAGAGTATACTAACCTCGAAAAAGGGCATAGCAAAATTCCTTTAAAATGGGTGGCGAAAGCCAAACACATTCTGGCTAGGCTTATAAATGCCCTAGGGCAGATAGCCTAGTATGAACCTATGAACCTATGAACCTAATAAAATAAGAGGAAATGACCACATTTTTGCTAAACACATTTTTTCATAGTAATTAAAGATAGCCGAGTTATCAGAAGTGTATAAAGTATTTGCATGTTTGTGATGTATTACAGTAGACTTATTTCACAAAATGCAGCCATTTCAGAGCATATTTCACAAAGTACAGTGTTTTGAAGAGTTTATTGTGCATTTGAATGTTATTACAAGCTCACAGAACAGTTTGTACATACATAATTACAAAGGCCATATTTTCAGTGAGTTTGTGCTTTCTTTGTGGGCATAGCTGATGGATTTTGAAATCCCAGTGCACTTGGGTTTGATAATAATATTACAGAGAACTGGAGAGTGTTTGAGCAAGAGTACATTTTCATACAGGCTATATTTCCTGATAAAGAGGACCACCAAAAGTTATTTAGTCTGCTTAATTTAGTTGGGTCAGAAGCCATTGAAAGGGAACGTTCATTTTTGTATGCACCTGCTGTCTTTGCATGAGAGGGGGAGAACCATCATAGAGTTGTACTGGCTGGGTCAAGGGAGAACCCTAAGTGCTTAAAACACAAATTTAGAGAAATGTGTCACCCCCCAGACAAATGTTACAATGGAAAGGCACTTATTTTACACAAGGGATCAAAAGCCTGGTGAAACTTTTGCAACATATATAACTGACTTGAGGAATAAGGCTAAAACATGCAGATTTGGTGATTTAAGGGATGAGTTGATAAAAGATGGACTCGTGTGTGGTATTAAAGATGATGGTATGAGAAAGGCTTTCCCTCATGACAGTGGTTTAATTTTGAATAAGGCCATTGAGCTTTATCAGATATACAAGCACACAGAAAAGCACACAAATATGCTTACAAATGAGAGATACATGCTTCCAGTAACTTCTAGAGCTCATGTTGATAGTATGCAGCACATGGTTAAAAGAAACAGGCCCAAGCACATGGCAGCAACTGTAGCCTCTGCAGCACCCATTGGTAAACCCCAGAGCTTTTCAGGAAATTCCAGAGTTTGCACAGTCTCAGTGAACCATAAGTGTGAGTCAGCAAATGCAGTGCCACAAATGCAATAAGTGGAATCATTTCAAAAGGTTTTGTAAATCAAAAGGCCCACATTCTTTCATTAAAAGGGAACATTTTAAGAAATAAGTTGACCAATTAGAAAGCTGCAACCCTACAATTTATTTTGATGATGTGTCAGTGCTTTTTGAAACAGTCAATGCAGTAGATATAAGGGCAAAGAATGAAGTATTTTGCATTGTTTGGATCAATGGAAAACCTACAGAGCTCAAAGTTGACACAGGTTCCAAGTGCAATGTTATGTCAGCAGAAATATTTGTCAAAGTGTGCGAAGATTGTTGCTTATGGTTGTGAGGGAAATTCAGACTGAAGGGTCAGTAGTGCTTTCATGTTACTCTGCTGGGAGAAGTTATGACTTATTTTATGTGTTCAAGAGGCATGTCCAGTCATTATTAGAGCTCACATACAGTTTGAAAATGGGACTGGTTTCATAGGATCATAGGTGTGTACTAGGCTAAGGGCCCTGGAGCCTTTACAAGCCAAGCCCATAGGATTACCCTAACATTGTGCCACCCGAATTTAGTTCCCAGTGCCTCTGTCGAGTAGAGCCACTGGAGTGATCCCCAAGGTGAATTTTCTATTTCCCATCCCCTCATCAAGGTTTCTCTTGAACAAGGCCAGTGAGGTGCTCTGTTTGACATGTGTGGGAAGTCTATTCCATAGCAAGATCAGTCTCTGGGTTATGAACCTGTCCCTCCAGCACATTCTGTTGATTGTGGTAATGAGGTTGAGGTCACTGGAGAGTGTGGTGTGGAAGGATTGGGATTTCTTTAGATGTAGCATTTCTAACAGAGCTAGATCAGACACGGCTTTGTATGGCAAGCAGAGACTCTCTCTAATTAGGCAATATGAGACATAGAATAGTTGGAGTTTTTTGAGTCTGTCCATTTAGGACAAGTGTTTAAAGCCTATTATCCTCTTTGTGGGGGCTTTTTGTGGCCTCTCCAGTTGTTGCAGGTGTCTA